>NW_015160279.1:15420-15619 GCF_001447785.1 Gekko japonicus | reverse complement strand
GTTTTTCACTCCTGGTGTAGGGGTAAGGGACAGGATCCTTTTAAGGCTTCTGTATCGATGGTTCTGGCTTTCCTTCAAGAGGGTTTAGGGAAAGGGCTCAGCACCAACACGTTAAAGCGTCAGGTGGCAGCTATTTCTGCTATTAGAGGGGTCAAGAAGGGGCTGTCTCTTTCCAAACATCCTCATATTAAAAGGTTTC
>NW_015160279.1:15130-15288 GCF_001447785.1 Gekko japonicus | reverse complement strand
TGAACCCATGGCTACATGCCCTCTTAAGGAACTCACATTTAAGACAGTTTTCCTGGTAAGCATCACTTCGGCGAGAAGGGTGTCTGAGTTGGGGGCATTGTCCATAGACAAGGAATTGTGTATTTTTCACGAGGATCGGGTTGTCTTGCGGACAGATC
>NW_015160279.1:0-15087 GCF_001447785.1 Gekko japonicus | reverse complement strand
GCTTTGTTCGGTTTCTTTTAGGAAATCGGCCATGGGAAGGAAAGTTTCTCCTTCCTCCTTAAGTAGATGGATACGGGGTTGTATCTGTTTAGCATACCAGGCTGGGGGGCTAGAACCCCCTCAGGGAGTAACGGCACATTCTCTTAGAGGTATGGCCACTTCAGCAGCTTATAGGGCTTTTCCCACACTGGACATAGTGTGTAAAGCGGCAACTTGGAAGTCTGTTCTTTCCTTTACTAGACACTACAAGATTGACAAGTTGGCATCTGCAGAGGCGGCCTTTGGCCGTAGGGTGCTGCAGCCCACCCTGTGAGCGGGGAAGCGGAACGGACCCACCCTGGAGGGCACTGCTTTGATATAACCCAGGAGTTTGGAGTCCAAAGGACTGCTCCACTCTGGACCACCGAGAAGGAAGCTTCACGGTAAGTGGAGACAAATCTTCCATTCTCTTGCTGTCCTTGACAGAGAGCTGTCCGGGGGTGGCGCCATGGGTTCTTGTGCTGGTGTGACTGTAGTAGCTGGCTGCGGTTCCTTGGACCTTCTCTCTGGGAGAAGCACCGGTTCGGCAAGTTCCTATTGGAGAGGGGCTGGGGCCTCTGGTGTTTCTGAAGGGTCCAAGTCCTCGGGTTCCAGAGGTAAGGTTTGGCGGTGCAACTGATCAATGTGCCTATGCAGTATCTGCCCGTCCTTGCAGGAAACCTCGTAAGATCTCGGGCCCTTGACTCTCACCACTCTAGCTGGAATCCAGGCTCCTTGCGTAGACCGGGTCCTCCAGAAAGAATCCCATGGCGGCCTCGTGGGTCTCTGTGGCTGGAGCTTCTGCTGGGGCCTGGTCTGGGTGCAGGCGGTCCAGTTGAGTCATCAGGCGACGGCCGAGAAGTAGCTCCACTGGACTGCGCCCCGTAGTGGTGTGGGGCGTAGTTCGCTGGCCAAACAGAAAAACTGCCAGTTTATAGTCCCAATCCGAGGAGTCCAGGTGGCGGAGTGTGTCCTTCATTGTCTGGACCATGCGTTCCGCCTGGCCATTGGTCGCAGGATGAAACGGGGCCAACCGGACGTGGCGGATACCGTACTATCTCGTGAAGTCCTGGAACTCACTTGAGGTAAAGGACGTCCCGTTGTCCGTGACCAGCGTGTCAGGGATTCCCTGGGCGCTGAATATCCGCCACATCGCCCGGATGGCTGCCTTCGATGACGTGGAGGGTACTGGAACTACCTCCAGCAATTTACTGTAGGAGTCTACAAGTATAAAGAAAAGCTGCCCCTGGAAAGGTCCAGCAAAATCCAAGTGTAACCTGGACCAGGGGCGGTGAGAGGATTCCCAGGCCCTTTCCGGGGCTCGAAGTGGTTCTGGCCGAGAGGCTTGGCATGGCTGGCACCTCTTTACTATGTCCTCAATGTCTTTGTCCAGCCCCGGCCACCAGACGTAACTCCGAGCCAAGGCTTTCATGCGCACCACCCCACCAGCACCCCACCTTAACTGCTTGGAACGCCGGGGGTTGCGGCGGAACCCAAGGTGCCAATTTGTCCAGGAGGCGGTGGAGCAGTTCAGCAACTGCAGCTTTGAGGGGCAAGAACGAATGATAAAAGTTCAGAAGCCCCAGAAAAGCCTGCAGCTCCAATTTGGACCGTGGAGGTGGTGCGTGAGTGATGGCTTTCACCTTATTTGCGGTGGGGTGGATGCTGGAGGCATCGACTGTGAAGCCCAGAAATTTGACGTGAGGGACCCCCAGCAGACACTTCTCCTGCTTGACCTTGAGCCCGGCCGTGTCGAAGCAATGCAGCACAGCCTGCAGCTGGTTGGCGAAAGACAAGTGGTCTGGGGCAGCGATCAGCACGTCGTCTAAAAATGGCTGAACTCCAGGGATACCTTTTAGGAGTGAATCCATAAAAGATTGAAAAATACCCGGTGCGATTGAGACTCCGAACTGGAGGCGGTGCACCTTGAAAGCCCCCCTGTGCATCGTGATAGTCTGAACCTCAGCCGTAGCGGCATCAACCAGCAATTGTTGATACGCCTGGGCCAAGTCCAATTTGCCAAAAACCCGGGCCCCCACTAAAGCAGCCAACACATGGCTCACCACCGGCACCAGGTAAGCGTGTGCCTGCAGAGCCTTATTGAGCATGCATTTGTAATCAGTACAAATGTGCATGGCCCCGTTCGGCTTCACCGGGGTGACTATGGGAGTTTCCCACAGGGCAGATGCCACAGGTTCTAAAACCCCATGTTCCACCAGGCGATCCAGCTCAGCTTCAATCTTAGGCTTCATTGCCAGTGGCGGCAGCCTGGCCTTAATGCGAATGGGGTGCACAGCAGGGTCAAGGTCCAGAGAAATAGGGGCCCCAGAAAAACGTCCCAGGGTGCCATCGAAAACGCGGGGAAATTCAGCGCACACAGCGTCAAAATCCTGTGACCGGACCTGGTTGACCTCATTCAAAGATAGTCCCAAAGGCCCGAACCAGGAGAGGCCCAGCAGACTGGAAAGTCGCTTCTCCACACCAAGCAGGTCTAAATGGCTGTTAAAGTCCTGGAACTGTACCCGGAACTTGCTCCAGCCCCGGACCACCACAGGGTTCTTATTAAAGTCCCGTAACGCGAAACCCCGTGGCTTATGCGGGGGGGGGGTCTTTGGGACATAGCTGCCGGAGCGTATCCGCGGAGATAATGGAGAACGTTGACCCCGTATCGATCTCCATGCTGCAGGGGGACCCCTCTATGAAAACCGTAACATGCACTTTGTTGGGGCCATCCGGGGGCAAGTTACATACCAGGTGCTGCTGGTGGTGGGCCGAGAGGGAGTGGAGATCGATGAGCTGGTCCGTTGAGGTCTGGTGGGTTGACGACTTTGGGCGCTGTCTTTTGGAGCGGCAGACCCTGGAGATGTGCAAACGGCGTTCCAGAACTGGCAAGACCTTCGTTCGTGGTCCTCCCCGCAGCTGGTGCACGAAGCCGAGGTAGCTGAAGACGCTTTGCCTCAGTTGGAGGACGGCTGATGTGGGCACTGGGATGGCCGATGGTGGACCTATAGTACCTCGTTTGAGGTGTCAGAGCCGACAGTAGCTTGCGTGCGATGGACCGCCTTGGTGCGGCGGTCATGACACGATTTTTCATAAGCGGTGGCCTCTCTAATTGCCTTAATAATATCCAGGTCGTCCTGGCTGATCAGTCTCCTCTGGAGCTTAGGCTCCCGTAGTCCCACGAGGAACTGGTTGAGGAGAGCTTCAGCCAGGTTGGAAAAGGAGCACCTGGTGGCGGCCCGACATAGCACCACCAGGAAATTGGAGGCTATGTCATCGGGGCCCTGGACTTTCGCAAAAAAGTCCATTCGCTTCACAAACTTAGTAGGTTTGGGAGCCAGGTGGTCAGTCAGCACCTTAACCAAAGAGCTGTAAGGCTCATCTTTGGTCCACTGGGGCGCTATCAAGTCTTTAAGCAAGAGGTGGGCTTCCATCCCGCAGTGGCGGAGAAGGTACACTTTCTTCATACCTGGTTCCATCACATTGTGGATCGTGAAGTGGCTCTCGAGTGTCTCCAGCCAGGTTTCCCACTGTGAGGGGTGGGAGATATCGAAGGCAGGGAGACTCTTGGTTGCGGTGGCCATCTTACAGTTCCACGAAGAGGAGAACGGTGGGAACTGCAGGAACGGCGGGAACTAGCGATCGTAGAGAAGGAGCGGTGCGGTGCAGCCTCATGGTCAGCAATGCGATGCTTGGCTGGGAGCGGTGCGATGAGCAGAACCCGAAGATGCGCTGGAGCAAAAGCGGCATGCGGCGGTCTCAGTGCAACGACTCAAAGCGATGCCCAGAACGTGGTCTCTGTTCGAGGGGAGATGGATCCCATCCTCGTCGCCAGTGAAAGGTACGCAGACAGATGAGTGATTTCAGCTTAGCGTACCTTATTTGGTGTAGAACAAGACAACTTTAGCCGGCTCGCAGGCCTGGTTATATCCCCCGTTAATCCACCACCCAAAACACCCCCCCCACTTCCCAATAGGTCCCAAACTAGTGGCTCTCAGCCCAGAGCCTAGCCCTCTGATTTGTGCGGGCTAGGATCCGTATCGTCCCTTGTCTGTCGGAATGAAGCTCGACGCTTGTACTTGACCGTGTGGTGCCCAAGCTGACCACGCGGTCGGGTCCTGATACACTACACTCAGGCATGTGTGAGAACTAAAAGGTCATTGTTACTTAGCTCAAGCATCTGTTCCGTTTTGACTTTGAGCGAGAGCCAGACTTATACTCTCTCCTCTATAATTTCCAATGGACAAAGACACGGCTGTGGAGGACAAGATCATGACACAGGCGAGGGGAAAGTTCTCGTAGGATGTTGCCTCCCGAAACCCTGACACGAAGGCTGACAAATGCTGTAGCAGAGGACCAGACTGTCCCAGAGCTGGTGGGAAAGCCACAGCAAGAGAATTGAGTTGGTCTGGTCTGGCCTGTTTAACAGCAGTGACCTTCCAAGCAAGAACAGTCACAGGCTGCTGCTTTGGCAAGACAGGAAATGGATGCTTATTGACAGGATATTGGAGATTATGCAGCACCCCTCCAGTACTAGGAAGGCAAGTGACATGTGTGGCCATTGCTATATTTTGTTGCTCTGCGAAACCTGGCCAGTGTGGTACAGTGGTTAAGAGCAACAGACTCTAATCTGGAGAACCAGGTTTGATTCCGCACTCCTCCGCCGCCTGAAGCCAGCTGGGTGACCTTGGGCCAGTCCCAGTTCTCGCAGAACCCTTTCAGCCCCACTTGCCTCACAGGGTGCCTGTTGTGGGGAGAGGAAGGGAAGAGGATTGTAAACCGCTTTGAGATACATGAGGCCTGCTGAATGACCTTGGGCCAGTTCCAGTTCTTGCAGAACTCTCTCAGCCCCACCTACCTCACAGGGTGCCTGTTGTGGGGAGAGGAAGGGAAGGCGATTATAAGCTGCTTTGAGGCTCTTTCGGGTAGAGAGAAGTGGGATATAAAAATCTTCTTTTCTCCTTCATCTGGCCTCTCGACCTGGTAACATCTACTCAGAGGCAACTTTCAGCACCACGAGATGTTGTCACCTCACAGGGGAATGCTTGCTTGGAAGAGAATGTAGCCATTCTAAGGCTGTTTACATGAATTGCAAATGAATCCCCATCAATGCTCCCTCTAAGCTGTGGAGTCTTGTGAACAAAAATTCTGCTTTGTGAGCTGCTGGCATTAAAGTTGTGAGGCAGCGATTTGGCTGCTGCATAAATCAATTTGCTCTGGAGCCATCCTTCCTGAGCTAAGACAAAAATTTGTGAGCTGGAGGCTAAAAAACTGTGAGCTAGCTCACACTAACTCAGCTTAGAGGGAACACTGACCCCCACCCCCCCGGCACCTTTCCCAATGAAAGTCTGAAGTTGGTTGCAATAAAGCAATTGTGTTACATTCAGCAGCTTATGGGAGTACAGCAATTTATTTCATCATCACCATGAGATGACAAAACTATCCTATCTCTAAGCTTTTCTACATAGACTGTAGTTCCTAAATAAAGAGACTATTATTAGTCTGATAAGTGGCCTGGTGTAACTTTTGTAACTAAGCTTGGATACCTAGCTTAAAGCACTCTGCTAAACTACTTCCAGGAACTGGATTAATTATATCAGATATCCCAACAAAGTGCTGTCAAGTCGCAGCCAATTTATGGCGACCCCAGCAAGGGGTTTTCAAGGCAAGACCCTTCTTAGCTTACGAGATCCGAGGATATCAGGCTATCTCATGCTGCCTTCCCTCCCGCTCACTTCTCTTATACTGATTTTATTGCATGGTTCTCTCATTTTGTAATCCAGTCTTATTACATTGTTTGTTGTCTGCCTTTTACTATTATATAAGGATTCTACAGTATGTCCTATACTGCCAGACAGACAGACAACCTTTATTGGCATGTCAAAAATAAAAGTACATTAAAATTTTGAAGAAATGCATCAAAGTAACAAAGCTATCGTAAGGCCAACCAAAATGAAATAGATCAGTTAATAGCTTCCCTGATTCAAATTACAGACTGGAGAAAACAGGCAACATTAGAGGTTATGAGAAAGCTGTATCCAGAAAGTAACCGCTGAACCTTGACACTGTCAGGGAGGCCACACCATGTACAGAGAAGGGAATTCCTATTTTTTTTCATGTCCTTTACTTATTGTACTGTTCTACATTTTGAAATTTGCCTTGAGTTTTAGCAAAAAAGTTAGACTATAAATGAATAAATTTTTTTTTACTGGATTAATATACTGTATCATAACCCTCCGCCCGGGTTAGATGCGGGGAGTTAGGACAGCTATCAGAGCCTTTCATCCTAGACAAAGGTGTCAAACAGGGATGTTTATTTGCACCCCTGCTGTTCAGTTTATATATAAACTAGGAATAAGGCCTGTTGTGGAAATAAATACAACGAGCTCTAGAAAGAGGCTCTGGGAGCACTCAGCATCAATTTGCTGTGGCAACCTCAGCAGGGTATAATGACACAGAGTCCACCATTTTCTCCAGGGGAACTGATCTCTGCCATCTGAAGAGCAGTTGTAATTCTGCATGATCTCCATCCCTCCCCTGGAGACTGGCAACAATGGTTCCCCATGAGGGAATGGCTGGTTTGGAGGGTGGAGTCTATGGCATTGTACCTGTCTGAGGTCCCACCCCTCCTCAAACCTCACCCCCTCCAGGCTCCACACCTCAAATCTCCAGGAATTTCCCAAGCTGGAGTTGGCAACCCTATCTCCTACCAAGCCAACCGTCAACCTACCTTTATCTGGCCCCTCACTTCAGCTTTCCATCTCCTCCCCCTCCCTCCTAGAGAGCAGTTGTAATTCTGTGTGATCTCCAGCCCCCACCCGAAGATTGGCAACAATGGTTCCCCATGAGGGAATGGCTTGCTTGGAGGGTGGAGTCTATGGCATTGTACCTGTCTGAGGTCCCACCACTCCTCAAAACTCACCCTCTCCAAGCTCCAGCCCTCAAATCTCCAGGAATTTCCTACCTGGAGTTGGCAATCGTATCAGGACTGGCCCCAATGAGTTTTCTCCCAAAGACCAAAATAGGTGTGGAAAGGGCCTTTTACTGACAGAATCTGGTTGCCTAGCAACAGGCACTGAGGAGAAAGCACAGTTGCCAGCTGTGATTAGGGAAATACCTGGAGATTTGTGGGGTGGATCTTGTGGAGGGCAACACTGGGGGGGATAGAAGGACTCAGCAGGGGATAATGCCATAGGGTCTACCCTCCAAAGCAGCCATTTTCTCCAGGGGAACTGATCTCTGTCATCTGGAGATCAATTGTAACAGTGGGAGATCTACAGGTCCGACCTGGAGATTGGCAATTCTATGGGAAAGTCAGCCGCACAGCAGGGGGTTGAAGAGAATGGTTTGATGGTTGCTGGCCCACCTCATTAGCCAGCCAGCCATGGTGGAGCCACAAAGGAGAGAGAGTCGTTTTCAGTTTATTCTGACAGGAAAGTGGCCAAGCTGGCAGTGGGCGGGGGAGGGGGTTATGCTGGAAGTCCTTTGTTTTTTTACTGACAGAAGCAAGATTGGTTGCCTACCAACAGCCACCGAGGAGACAGTTAGTCACACTTAGTCCCACACAGGAGCCAAGAGAAGTGTTCCTCAAGAGAGAGTCCGGCTTTCCAGGAGCTGCAGCTCATTTTCTCTAGGCCAGACCCTCTCTGGCACTGATGCTGCTGCTGAAGGCAGGCAGGGCAGGATGTTGACTTCCGGTTTTTGGCGATCACCATGGCAGTAGCTTTCTCCCGGACCTCTGGGAGAAGTCTGCCAGTGCCCACGGCTGGAAGGATTGTCCACACCACCCCAGGAGCCCGGGAGAAGGGCTCCCAGCCATGGGGCGCTATAGAGCTCCCCCCGACGAGAAAAGCCGGTGAGGGGGGGCTACTCCAAGCCCCGACGGTCCCACCGTGGAGCGTCCCATATGGGAACAAGATCAGCACACCGGAGCAAGAGTTTGGTGATCAAACGATATTAAACACAAGCGAGCAGCCATTGAAAATGTGAGTTTAAGTATAAGTGAGAACAACGAAAAAGCGCATGGCTCTCCTGAACTAAAACGAGGGGGGGAGGGGACTCCCCTCCATTAAGAACTGTTTACAGGCGATTTTAGCTATAAAGGGGGGGCTACTACAAAAAACAACTGGAATAAAATAAAGAGACTGTAAGAGCTTACCGCGTTACAAAAGAACTTCCAGAGACTTTGACAAACTTTTGATAAAAGTAAACAATTCTCCAACATGGCGCCGCCGATGGTGAAGGACTTTTGAGATAAACAAGAGAAAGCAAAGCTTCTTCCCGGAAGTTCCAGCCCTGCGAGTTCTGTTCCTAGACAGGACTCAACAGTGGAACTTCAAAGGCTCTTGTCGGAAGCACTTCGCCCTCTGCTTGAGAAAATCATGGCAATTGACAACAAGCTGGACACACAACAAGCACAAATGGCTGCAAACACGCAGAAAATTGAAAAAACGGAGGAGGAGCTTAAAGAGATTGATACCAACTCAAAAAAGATGGACAAAAAACTGCAGGCACTGGGGAGAAAGTGTCAAATTACAGCTTCAAATGGAAAGAGCAAGCTATGTCTTGAGACTTCAAGGTATCCAGGAAGAGAAAGGAGAGAGTCTAAGACAGACTGTCGACTATGCTCTCGTGCCCATGGCAGAGATGACATTGGATCAACTTCAAAGCGAAATAGATACGGTCAATAGATCGTATTCAGAATTTATCAGAAAGAATAATCTGCCAGGGGAAGTTACAATAAGATTCTCTCGAAGAAAAGTGAGAGACCAACTATTGAAAGCATCCAATGGAGTTACCTTGAAGATAAAAGGCAAAGATATAAGAATACTGAAAGATGTTCCATTTGAGATAAGAAGGAAAAGAAGGAAATATAGAGACTTGGCTCTATTTCTACAAAAGCACGAAGTGGCCTACAGATGGTTAACACCCGAGGGACTAATCTTCATATATGCAAATGGTAAAGAAAGGATTTACTCTGTTGAAAAGGCTTGTGAATTTATGTGTCAACATAGCAATCTAACAGGAGAAGGTGCGACCGATGATGCCAAAGAGAGCAAAGAAGAAGGAGAGGCTGGATCCTCTGAGGAAGACTCTGACTCTAAATTGGGGGGGGGGGTCCTAAACAAGGTTATCAGTTGAGATACAGAAAGGGGGGAAAATAGATTGTTAATGTGCTCTGGAATACTTAAAAAGAAGTTTATTGTATATCGTTCTACAATCTTTTTATGAAATTAGAAATGTTGAAGCACTTAGGTTTAATTAGATAGATGATCATTTTCAATGAAAGTTAACTTATGTTTAAGTTTAAAGGTAAATTTGTAAACGTATGTATGATCACCATCTCTTGGGTTTTTAGAGGGTTTTCTTTACTTTCTCCTCTAAATGTAGTACCCCTTCCCTGGATTTTCTGTATGTAGTTTTTAGTATGTAGTTATTAGAAAATGCAATAAAAAATACCCCCTGAGGGGGTACAAAAAGAAAAGAAAAGAAAGAAAGGCACTGGGCAGCCTTCTCTGCGATGTAGCCCACTGAACTATCTCCCTGACGAAGCGCCAGCCTTGTGGCCAAGGGAGAGGGGCCACGAGGGGCAGCAAAGGTGAGTGCTTCCCCTGCTTGCTGCCACTCGCTAGGTCTGCCTCCTTCTCCCCCATGGAGGGGTTGCCCCTCTCTCGGTGGGTCATCCATCCCCTTCGCCGGCTCCCTCCAGACTGAGGGTGAGATGCTGGCTGCCAGCTCTGTGGGCGGGACCAAGACAACACAGAGAGGCAATGCAGCCAGGGGATTGGCAGACCCTCAGAGTGGAAACTGAGGGAGTCAAAGGCTGTGGGACTGTGTGGAGCATTCACACCAAAATAGAATTATATAGAGAGATGACTTCAGACCCTGTATCCTGAAGGAAGCATGTCATCTTCCAAATTTATCCAAGCATGAAGTTCCAGTCCTATATGCTGATGATGCAGTGATAATGTCTAGATCAATAGTGGGCCTCCACAAGCTGATAAAAAGTTTCGAGCTTTACTGTTATTATGAGGGCTTGTCCATTAATGTGGCAAAATCCAAGGTCATAGTATTCATCAAAAGGAAAAAGGGGGAAATCTTCAAACAGGACATAGCAGGCCAACGTATGGAACAGGTCAATCAGTTTAAATATCTGGGAATCCACTTTGAAGCATCTCTTACATGGAAAAACAGTTGGATCTGGCAAAGAACACAGTTTTGAGAGGAGGGAAGACAATTGTAAAATACTTCTACTTATCAGAAGGCCAATTTGTCACCTTGGCCTTAAAGGTATTTAATGCTAAAGTTCTAAATCAATTCCTGTATGGTGCAGAAATTTGGATTCAGGCCGCTTCTGAAAAAATGTATTCCATCTAGTATGACTTATTCTGACACCTATTGGCTACTCCTAGATGGGCATAGCACTGAGAGTGAAACTAGGCGAATTATCGATGGAAGCTAGGGCATGGATTAAAGCATTTTTCTTTAAAGTAAAGGTTTTTAAATCTGAGGGAGGATCTACTCTACTTGGGTTTATCCAGGCAGATACACATTACAGCCAATGGGATTAACTATTGGAAAAGAAAATGAAATTCTTAGGAATAATAAATGATATGATTAAAAATACAGAAACTAAAGACATTAGAAGACAAATTCGTGAAGGCAAAATTCTTTGGGGATTCGCCCCCCCCCCCCGATGCAACTGCCGAAATATTTTTATCAATTGACAATCCCAAAACTACGAAGAGCTTTTACTTTGGCAAGACTGAACATTCTTCCCTCAGCAATTTTGGAGGGCAGATATAATAAAGTATCATACTCTAGAACATGCAGATGCTCATATCATACAATAGAAACTATTGAACATATAATTATGGAGTGCCCTATATTCGATGAGTTGAGGGCTACTTTAGTCATCCCTTTACTTAAAGATATGGAACTGCCAGATGTGCGAGCCGGCTCGTAGTGCCCATGGGGCCCGCCCCCCGCGGTTTTTATGGGCCCCTCTCCAATCCTCGGCTCCCCTCCCCCCATTGCTGCCCTTAGCCCAACAGCCGGTGACTCCGCGCCGCCTACTGCTGCTCCTAGGTGCCTGCCTCCCTCAAAAAAAAAATAATTTAAATCAAGTGCTGAGGAGGTTTCCCTCCCGGGCTGCAAAGCAAGCAACCCGCTGGGCAACAAAAACATAAGAAACTCCTCCACTTTCTCTGGTCCCGACCTGCCCTCCAGCACCTGCTGCCCCACATGCCCCGACCCTCAAAGAAGAAGGAAAAAAGAACAACCCCTCAGCGATCCGGGAGCGCCGCACAAAGTGGGAGGCACCGGCAGCTACTTGGTGGAGTCAGCAGCAGTGGGCCTGGCGGGGATTAGGCGTCCCGGGCGAGGCGGCTGTCTGGGGAGCCACCTCCTAGTCTGTCCATGTCCACCCTGAGAGGGAGGGAGGTGGAGAAGCTTGGTAGGGCGCTTGGTGGCCAGTCGCTGAGAGAGAGTGAGAGAGAACGCCCCGGCGCGCCCGCAAGACCCGAGGGCTCGTCCGCAGTGCCAGGGCTGTCCCTGCTGTTGGTGGCGGTGCTCTCTTCCCCCCTTGGTCGCAGTTGGGGCTGCCTTAGGAGTCCCAGTAACTAAATTGAAATTAATTTAATTAACTTTGATTGGCTGGTGGGCCTCCCCTGGCCCCCTCCCCCAAAACTCCTTAGCTACGGGGCTGTGTGCAAGCACAGGTGTCCTGGCTACTATCGAACACCAATGATCGTGTCACCCTCTCAGTGGCAAAATTCATAGATGCAATAACCAAATCTATGAGAAATAATACTGAGTAAGGGCTGCGGTCACACACGTGAGATAATGCAGGCGGGAAGCGAGGCTGTTTGTCCCGGGCCGAAATGGCGCGCGTTTGCACGATCAGACTTCCGCCCCACAGTTTCCGGATGATACTGGCCTTTCCCTAGTGGCTTTTAACCACGCTCCTGCGCCACAACGAGATGCCCCGCCGCTGACTCTGGGATGCTGGACAGATGTTTCCGTCTGATCGTGCCCCTTTACTCCGCGTGGGAATCGCGTGTCTGCCATCACTTATTGAACGTATGATCGCACCCAAGGACTTCTAAAATATTTTCTTTGGTTCTAATTTCTGCTTAAGGTGATAGCCATATGAGCAGTACTAGATAGATAGACTGTATCATAATCTGTAAATTTAGGTGAAAGTTAATGGGCTTTGACTTCATGGTTTTAGACTACAACAAGGTATTTAGCAGGGTCGTCTATATTTCTCCTTTGTTACTTAATATAGGTAATGCTATAAAATTATGCCAGAACAATCTTATATAAGGAATCCCACATACAGATGGTGTTGCTGAGATTCTTTTGTATGCAAGTGATGCAGAGTTTATTAATTGACAGCTGCAGACATCTTTTCTAAGGCAGGTCAACAAGAATTCAAAATTTCCTGCTTATAAGAGCCATCTGGAATAATCGGTTTTGACAATCATGCATGTATCTGAGTGGCAAAAAACCTGACATTATCTCATTAACAGCTTCCAAGTGGCAAAATGTATTGGATTATTCTGGTTAGCAGAATGCTCGAGGCACGTAGTTTAGCACAGCTTATCTGGTTAGAGTGTGCTGACAAGAAAAGAAGTTACACACGGAGCCTCTTTATCATTGCAAGCTAATATGAGTCATTTATTGTAAGGAGCTCCATTCTAGACAGGATAGGGTAGAGATAGGGTTCTGATTTAGTCTAACTAGTTAAGATGGATGGAGATGCAGGAAGCATGTCCTGCGCATCTTTTCTCCAAGTTGGAGAAAGCTAGTGTAGTGTGGAGAGAAGGTGTCAAAACCCGAAGGAAGTTTCCCTGGGACCAGCAATCTACACATCAAAGGGGTAATATCAGAGAGTAGTAAAAGGAAAGGATGTTTAATGTCCTGGCCTATCTATCTCTCTGACTTTCTCATAGCCCCCCCCCTTTGAAGTCTGAAGCAGTCTGAGACAGTACAAAGTCCTTCCATTCCAATGCAATGGAGACCTTTGGGACCTTTGCTCCTACAGTCTTCAAGAATACAAGCAGGGGACTCATAAGGACTTAATGAGGAGAATCTCATCATCCCCTCTCCCACTGTTTCCTCTCTCCCTGCCCCGAAAGCCCCTACAGCCTCTCCCCTTTTCCTCTTTCCTTCTCTCTTTAACACCTACCTGAAGATCTACCATTATCTGTGCCCCCCATCTTCAGTTTCTCCTCCTCTCCCCCTGGCGTTTTCTCCCTAGGAAAACATTGCACAGATCCCTCCTCTCCAGGGCCTTGCCTGAGGTGACTTACAAAATGAGACATCGTAAAAATGTACAACATTAGAAGTTACTAATTAAAATCCAAACCGGAGCATAAAAACACAGGTTATGGGAGCAGCTTGAAACAACAGACTTCAGACTAAAAACACACTATATAAAACCTGAAAGAGAACACTATAGGAACCGGGTGGCCATTGGGGAAGGGTTTTCCATAAGCAAGGTGCCACTACTGAAAAAGCCCTGTCTCTGGTTGCCACCCACCTCACCCCTGAAGGCAGGGGCACAGAGAGCAGGGCTTGCGAGGCGCATCTTAACAATATGGGAGGAGATGGTCCTTCAAATACCCTGGCCCCAAGCCATTTAGGGCTTTAAAGGTAAGAACCAGCATTTTGAATGGTATCCAGAAACAGATGGGCAGCCAGTGCAGGGTCTTCAGCACGGGAGTGGTAACGGTCCCTGTAGCCCATCCCTGACATTAGCCTGGCTGCCACCTTTGGACCAGCTGAAGTTTCTGGACTTTATTCAAAGGCAGCCTCATGCAGAGTGCATTACAGTAATCTACCCTGAATGCAATCAGAGCATGAATCCCCGTGGCCAAATCATGCTTTTCAAAGAACGGCGGTATTAGAAACAATAAGCATTGACAAATTAGACTGGGAAACCGTACGAAACGTCAAATTCAAGCTTTTATTATATTCCTGAATAAGACATATCCTTTACCCTGACAGCATGCACCTCACTGCTACCACTAAGCGCCCTTTTTTAGACCAACAGTTGGTTTCTTCTAAGCCGTTTAATCATCAGACTACCCTCAATAGGCTGCCGTTACCTATGTAGGTTTATATTTTAAAACAAACTTGTTATTGAGAAAATTTCACCTTTAATGTAACTTGATGTAATGTTATATGTTTTATGTTTGTTTTCAAAGTTATCGTTCCACAACAAATTGGTTATACTTATGTTATTATGTATTTCAAAATGTGGACAAAAAATAAAAAAAACAATTTTCAAAAAAAAAGAAAAAAAGAATGGCGGTAGCTGGCATTATCAGCCTAAGATGATAAAAGGCCCAATGTGCCACAGAGGAGACCTAGGCCTCGAACTATAGGCCAGGATCTCACAGCACCACCCCCTTCAGGGGGACTGTAACCCCTCTATAGGGCAGGGGGGGCAGTATATCTCTTTGTATCTGATGGTGAGGGGCAGACTACAAACAAGGGGTTTTGCCTTTGTGCCTCACTTGTGGCCTTTCCAGAGACATTTGGCTGTCCCTGCTGGAAACAAGGGTTATGTGAATGTAGGGTTGCCAGGTCTGGGTTGGGAAATTCCTGGAGATTTGAGGGTGGAGCCAGGGGAGAGTGGGGTTTGTGGAGGGGAGAGACCTCAGCGGGGCATGATGCAATTGAGTCCAACCTCCAAAGGCACCCATTTTCTTCAGGGGAACTGATCTCTGCTGTCTGGAGATTGGTTGTAATTCTGACAGATCTCTAGGCCCAACCTGGAGACAAGTGGACCTTTGGTCTGGTCTGTCAGCCTTCTTCTTACATTTCTTAACTGGATACCAGAAAAGCTTCCATCTGAAATGCAGTTTTGAAATGGAAGGCAAAACTGATCCAAGATTGAGCAGATATTTATTTGGTCTTCCCAAGTGACACACACATTCTTTACAGTGCCTGATGAGAATCACTCACACCATTAACCGTCGTCAGACTCCATTCGTAAATGCATTTTCTCCTTCTTGTGGAAACGTCCCCAATATGAACAACCCATCAAAATTATAAAAA
>NW_015160278.1:313991-348558 GCF_001447785.1 Gekko japonicus | reverse complement strand
AAAGAGTTTTGGGGCAGCTGGAGTGTAATATGTCCCCTTTGTACTATTGCTAAGAGCAAAAGAGGGCGACATCTTGCTGACAAGTCACTGAAAGAGAGAGGTGTTTTACCCCCCCCAAAAAAAAAAATTGTGAAAGAACCTGAACTGCTTTGGTTCAGCACTAATTCTTAACCTGTTTTCTCTCTCCACACCATGGCTAATGTGTGCTTGTGATTTATGAACACTGTGCTATTGGAAAGCAATTAACTTCTAGTAAGTGTTTGAGTTGTTTAGTTGCCCTAAAGCAATCAGTATTTTAGAATGAATTTGTGAGGGTGCCAAAGAGGTGACAAACACTCTGGGGGGAATGCCTCTCAGGGGAGTCTTGGAAGCAGTATCTGCGGAAGAGATCTTGGGGTAAGGGTGGACTGTAAACTAAATATGAGCAGTCAGTGTCATGCGGTGGCAAAAAAAAAAGAGAGGCAAATTCAGTCTTGGGTTGTATTCAAAGGGGCATAGCATCGAAATCGCAGGAGGTCATAGCCCCTCTGTACACTGCCTCGGTCAGGCCGCACCTGGAGTTGTATTGTGTGCAGTCCTGAAGGCCTCACTTCAAAAAGGATGTGGACAAAATCGAGAGGGTGCAGAAGAGAGTGATGAGGATGACCAGGGGTCTGGAGACTGAGCCCTACGAGGAAAGGCTAAGGGCCTTGGGAATGTTTAGTGTCCCGCCGCGGGCTCCTCCGTGACCTTACCGGCCACTGCGGCAGGACTGGCGCTACCTGCGCCGAGCTCTACGCAAGTGCAGGGGAAGAAAGGTGGTCTCAAAAGCACTCGAGACCCCAAACCCCTCCCTCAATGCCCACAATGGGGCTGGAGGAATCCAGAAGAGAAGGGATTGGGGGAATGGACTGGCACGGACCGCGTTCAAATGCTGAATAAGGGGGGGAGGGCCCGGTTGAAAGAGCGAGACAGGTGGCAGGTCCCAGCCTTACCCCTGAGATGTGCAGACGCCAGCGTTGGCCCCGTCGTACAGACAGAAAGACCCTTACACACCCAGCTCCAGGATCGACGCACTGGGTATACCGGAAGGCGGGACTAAAGAGGGGGAATCACCACGAGATAGGAGATCACGGTGATGGACAGGTGGAATAGCCTATAGGTTTATTAATCACGAAAAGGGGTGGCACTAAGGGGAGAGGAGGGGATATAAAAGAGAGGAAGCTGAAGAGTGCCGGGGAGGAATTCAGAACCGATCTCCCAGCCAACACAGAGAGAGAAGGCAAAGACGGTTGGTCTGAGGTGTTGTCTGGGGTGTGACGCAACCCCCAGCACTTCCAAATCTGAGGCGCTCATTTCCTCTATAGAACGTCAACACCTGGGTTTTCAGAACCTGGGGACGACCCGGAGCGTGACATTTAGTTTGGAGAAGAGGAGATTGAGGGGGGGGGGCATGATTGCTCTCTTTAAATATTTGAAAGGCTGTCATTGGGAGGAGGGCAAGGAGCTGTTCCAGTTGGCAGCAGAGGATAGGACCCGAAGCAACGGGCTTAAGTTACACGCAGAAAGGTATCAGCTGGATATTAGGGCGTGTAGGGGTGTGTATTTACTCCAAGAGCATGAACATCAGGAGAGGCCTGTATGATCTGATCAAAAAGCCGCTCATCGTATCTAGCCCCCTTAAGGATTGGAAAATGATACACTCAAAGACAATCCAGCCTTCTACTAGTGATGCATCTTTGACTGGATTCTCACCAAATAAAAAAGTTCATAAGATAAGATCCCTGACATGGGGGAATGGATAAAGAAATTACTTTTTATGGCTGAAATGGACAAAATGACAAGGAAACTTAAAAATTTGGAGGCAGAAGAATTTTTTGCAGACTGGAAAGACTTTAAAGAATATCTGGAGAAATATTGGGATGTAAAGGACAATTTGCTTTGCTTAGAGAACTATTGAAAATTAAAGATTAGTAGAAATTAAAGATTAGAAGAAAAAAGATAAGTATATAAGAATAATAGTTGAAAGATAAGTTACCTGTAGATGTAAGGAGATATGAAAAGGAGATTTGAAAAGAATTTAAGATGTGGATAGAAGGTTGGAGCACTGTGGGAAGCCGGAAAGGGAAAGGGGAGAAAGGATGTATAATAATGTAAGTTTTGATATATGATTGACTTCTTTTAATATATCCTAATAAATTGTTTTTGAGAAAAAAAGGTTCCTGTTCATGAGCCAGACTTGCGAGATGACCCGCGAGAGCTTCAAGCAGCCAAATGAAGCCAACTCCTTTCCTCCTTTGCCATCCTCTCTAAAGGATAATCAACTGGAAGTTAGCGGATGCAAGCCTCCTTCAATCATTTCATGCCTTACCCTCTGAGGAACAAGGCAGTCTAATGGCCCGATTCCAGAAATCACAGCACACACTAGGGCAAATTAACCAGGATCAAAACCTGCTAATTTACCTGGAAAAGATATTATTAGATGATCCGTACGGGTCCCCCGATAGGGTCCCCTAACCCTAACCCCAGATAAGAATATGGATCAGTCTTTAACCGGCCCCTTAGATGTAATCATCCACTCGCTGACTAGTAAGAAGCCATGTCATCCAAACCCAAAAAGAGTGAAAATCCCTATTCAGGGAATACCCACATTTTGCCAGTGGTGTTCCCTCTAAGCTGAGTTAGTGTGAGCTAGCTCACCGTTTTTTAGCCTCTGGCTCACACGTTTCTGTCTTACCTCAGGAAGGATGGCTCCAGAGCAAACTCATTTATGCAGCAGCCAGATCGCTCACTCACAACTATAATGCCAGTAGCTCACAACATAGAATTTTTACTCACAAGACTCCACAGCTTAGAAGAGCGCATTGGTTGCCAGCACTAAATACTTCAGTAGCTAAAAACTGACTAACCAGGACACGTGGACTTCATACTTTGAGTTGGTATATAGCTGGCTGGGCCTCAAGACTTTGTTGTAAAGATACCAAAGCTTTTATGGCTTCTTTTGATATTTTACTTCTCCAGGGGACCTGGTTAATGGATGAACCTTTAATGGAGAGCCAGTTTGGTGTAGTGGTTAAGTGTGCGGACACTAATCTGGGAGAACCGGGTTTGATTCCCCACTCCTCCACTTGCACCTGCTGGATGACTTTGGGCAAGCTATAGTTCTGACACAGCTGTTCTTGAAAAAGAGCAGTTTCTGTCAGAGCTCTCTCAGCCCCACCTACCTCACAAAGGTGTCTATTGTGGGGAGGGGAAGGGAAAGGAGTTTGTCAGCCGCTCTGAGACACCTTTGGGTAGTGAAGGGCGGGGTATAAATCCAAACTCTTCTTCTTCTTCTTCTTCTTTCTTGGTTATCTACCAGAAAAATGGGACTGGATTAAAAAAGTTTTGTTCATGGAGGAATGGACAAAATGACAAGAAAGCTAAACAACCAGGAAAATGAAGATTTCTTTGAAGAATGGAAAGACTTTAAAGAATACTTGGAGACCAGTTGGGATGTTACAAATAACTTATTGTGTTTTGAAGAATACTAGAAATGGAATAATTTATGACTAAATGGAATTTAAAGTTACCTGATGATAAGATATAGAAGATAGTGAGTAATAATTAATAGTGTTAAGAAAATGAATAACAGAGAGGAAAAAAAAGATAGAGAATTTTAAGATTAAAAGATTTAACGGGATATAAGCATTGCGGGAAGCCAAGTATTGGGGGGGGGGCAATGGGAAATAGTAAAAAAGGGGATATGCGGAAAATGTGATAAAATGTGTAATTGTTTTAAGCGGATTGCATTATCCTGATAATAAAAAACTGTTAAAATAATTTTTTTAAAAGGTCCCTGCCACACGGCAGGAAAAATACCACCAAAAAAGAGATGCCGTAGCGGGATCCCACGATCCCCTGAGCTGTGGCGCCGTTGCTCCCCGGCACTATCAGATGCCGGGGAGGAAGAGACAATCGGGAGGGGGAGGCTGCCATGCTTGCACATGCGCAGTTCGGCCGGGGATGCGCCGGCGGAAGGACGCGCCGGTGATCCCACGGCTGGCATTGATGCGGCCTTTCAGAAAGAACCACCTAGGTAGGTGGTTCTTTTTTGCTGCGGGGTTTGGACGGAAGGGGCGGATCAGGAACGGGCGCGGCACGCTTCCCAGATGTTGCTGTGGGATCGCGCCCGTTTGCTGCGCCCCCGATCCGTCCCTCTCCCGGCCCAAAACCACTCGTGTGAAAATACAACTTAAAATCATACAATCATTTAAAATGCAACAGATAAAACAGATACAAATACAAAGTGCTGGCGGCCATTAAAATTAACTTAGATGGCACATTTTCAAGATGGATTTCCGGCTTCCCAGGTGTTCTCAGATGATGTTCTGCTCGTAATTTCTTATGGCATCAGCTCTTGCATCAAAAACATTTTTAGCCCTTGCATAAAAAAAAAAATAAGAAGCCAGTATCTTCTGCTTCTTAGGATCTACGAATCAATAAGCTTCTAAGGGTATAAAAGGGAGGAAAGGAGAGGAGGCCTGCCGGATCAGTCCAGTGGCCTATCTAGTCCAGCATCCTGTCTCAGTGGCCAATTTGTTGCTTTGGAGGACTGGAGAGCAGGATTCGCAGGCCAGGGCCTTCCCCTGTTGGGCACTAGTATTGTGGATGTGGAGGTTCTCTATAGTCATCATGGGTAGTTGTTGGTGGGCTGTCCTCCGTGAATGTGTCTAATCCACCTTTCAAGTTATCTTCGCTAGTGGCCATCGCCGCATCCACTGTGCAAAGAGTCCCACGATTTCATTTTACTTCTTGAATGAAGAAACCAAGCCCCTAGTACTAATGCCAGAAACATATTTATTGAATATAATTTCAAAAGATTACACAGAACAAGATATATATTTATTGCTATATATTATAACGGCGGCGAGAATATTAGTGGCAAAAAATTGGAAGACAGATAAAATACCCTCAAGAGGACTTGATAACAAAGCTCTTAGAGCTAGCACAAATGGATAACTTGAGTTTATTATTGCAAGGTAAAGATGATAAATTGCAAAATAAAAGATGGCTAAGGGTATATAATTAGATAAAACTGGTACAGTTTATTAAATAAGTAATGGAAAATAAACGGGTGGGTGGGTGGGTGGGGAGAAACCAAGCCCCTAGAACCCAATTTCTTCCATTCATGAGGGTTAAAAAAATGGAGGAGGAAGACAACGGCACTCTGCTCACTTCCCATATCGTCCCGACCACTTTCTCCTCCCCTTCCCCACCTTTCACCACATTGTTGCGCTTACTGAGCCATTGGTAGCTACTGTTCCTGCCAGCCAGGCTCCTTGTGATGGCAGAAGAGGTGCCCAGCCAGGCAAATGGACAGCCTCAGGTCTCCCCAGCTTAGGGTTGCCCACTCCAGGTTGGGAAAGTCCTGAAAATTTGGGGAGGTGCAGTTTTGGGGGTGACGGGGAGATGTCAGCAAGGATACCATATAGTTCACCTTCCAAAATTATTTTCTCCTGGGGAACTGATCTCAGTTCTTGCTCTGGGGAGAAAAATCTTCTGGTGATCCCTGGCCTGAAAGACATCCAGCCGTCCTCAACCAGAGCCAGGGCCTTCTCTGCTTTGGCATTAGCCTGGTGGAACTCTGCCCGCACCTAGTGCAGTTCCGCAGGGCCTGTAAGACAGATGTTCTGCCTGGCCTACGGTTGAGGACAGCGGTGGTTTCCACTGAGCCTAGCCTCTTCCTTCTTTCCTCCTCTCCACGGGGTTAAGGCATAAAGTGATCCGTTAGAGCCAGTTTGGTGTCGTGGTTAAATGCGCAGACTCTAATCTGGGAGAACCGGGTTTGATTCCCCACTCCTCCACTTGCAGCTGCTGGATGACCTTGGGCAAACTGTAGTTCTGATAAGAGCTGTTCTCGAAAAAGAGCCATTTCTGTCAGAGCTCTCTTAGCCCCACCTACCTCACAGGGTGTCTGTTGTGGGGAGGGGAAGGGAAAGGAGTTTGTAAGCCACTCTGAGACTCCTCTGGGTAGTGAAGGGCGGGGTATAAAGCCAATCGCTTCTCTTCTTCTTTTACTTCACAGGGTGTCTGTTGTGGGGAGGGGAAGGGGAAGGAGTTTGTAAGCCGCTCTGAGACACCTTTGGGTAGTGAAGGGTGGGGTATAAATCCAATCTCTTCTCTTCTTTTACCTCACAGGGTGTCTGTTGTGGGGAGGGAAGGAAAAGGAGTTCGTAAGCTGCTCTGAGACTCTTTTGGGTAGTGAAGGGCGGGGTATAAATCCAATCGCTTCTTCTTCTTAGAGTTAAGGACATAAACAGTGCCCCTTCTACCATGCCCTACATCTGAAATATCTAAACCCTACTTTGCCTCAATTAGAGGGATATCCTAACGGCCTAAAGATCCTTACTCTTCTTGATAATTCAAACCTTGAGATAACGGAAACTGTCGCTAAATTCCCTTTTGGTGCCATTTCTATTTGCCCTTTATTTAATTGATTGGTATACTTACATGGCAATTCCTTTTACCTCTGGTTTTGTTTTTTTTTGCAACTATTATTTTATGCTGCTGTTGTTTTTGTTGTACGTGAGTCTGCAAGGGTTACATGCCAAAGAGGTAACTGGACTGACTGGCCATATGTAATAATTATAGAATGTGCTTGTTGTTTCTGTTTCTAACTCCCCACTCCTCCACTTGCACCTGGCTGGATGGCCTTGGGCAAGCCATAGTTCTGATAAGAGCTGTTCTTGAAAAAAGAGCAGTTTCTGTCAAGAGCTCTCTCAGCCCCACCTCCCTCACAGGGTGTCTGTTGTGGGGAGGGGAAGGGAAAGGAGTTTGTAAGCCGCTCTGAGACACCTTTGGGTAGTGAAGGGCGGGGTATAAATCCAATCTCTTCTTCTTCTTAAATTGATTGTGTATGTTTTACTGAAATGTTTTTACTGTAATGTTGTACATCGCCCTGAGCACAGGGGAGGGTGGTCTATAAATTAGATTTTTTTTTTTATCATCATCATCATCCAGGAGATATCCAACTGCTGTCTGGAGGTTGTTAACCCTAGGATTCACTACAGCGTGACACTCCAAAACTTTAGGAAACAGCATCCAACGTGTAGGGGGGGGGGAGATTCTTTGGCCTCATCTGGCAGTCAGATGGGTTCCTGACTGGACACTTCAGCACCCTGGTCAGCGGCAGCAGTGACCACCGCTGAGCCAGCACAATAAGTCTAATGGGGGCTGAGATAGATCAGGGTCAAAGGGGACATTCTCTCAATGGGGAAGGCAACAATGGAAATGACATGAAGATAAATGACGGTTTTAAAGATGAAAACCGATGCCGTGCCCTCTGGTGCTTGGAAATGATTCCAAGTTCTCAGCTTGCCCTCTTTTTGAGAGCCAGTTTGGTGCAGTGGTTAAGTGTGCAGACTCTAATCTGGGAGAACCGGGCTTGATTCCCCACTCCTCCACTTGCACCTGGCTGGATGGCCTTGGGCAAGCCGTAGCTCTGGCACAGCCCCACCTACCTCACAGGGTGTCTGTTGTGGGGAGGGGAAGGGAAAGGAGATTGTAAGCCGCTCTGAGACTCCTTTGGGTAGTGACGGGCGGGGTATAAATCCAATCTCTTCTTCTTCTCTTTTGAGGCCATGGTCTTGAGCGAGAGGTGTCGGTGTTGTTTTCCAGCCAGGCCTGGGCCTTCCAGGGTGGCAGAGTTCTTTCCCCACTTTAGCTTCACTTTACCAGCACAGCTGAAGAAGCCATCGCAGCCCAGCGAATCGTACTTTTGGAAAGTGGATAACGGGGAAGCCATTACTGAAATGAGATTGAAATTCTCTCTCTCTCTTTCTCTTTTGGCTGGCTCTCCCGGGGTGCTTTTAGCAGGAGCCCAGGCTGCCAAAATCCAGTGACGGGAAACGCTTCACCAGCTTAGCTTCTGCCTGTCAGGAGTACTGCTTAAAAGGCAAACAACCGAAGCCTGAAAAACAATTTACCTTCCAAGACTGAAATGCTTGCTTAGCTGTAGACTTACAAACTCGGGTTGCCAGCTCCGGGTTGGGAAATACCTGGAGATTTTGGGAGTGGAGCCTGTGGGGGGCAGGGGGTGGGTAGAGGAAGGGCACCAGCAGGGCAGAAGGCCACGGACTCCACCATCCAAAGCAGCTCTTTTCTCTGGGAGAACTGATCTCTGTAGTCTGGAGCAGTGTTCCCTCTAAGCTGAGTTAGTGTGAGCTAGCTCACATTCTTTAGCCTCCAGCTCACACATTTTTGTCTCGGCTCAGGAAGGGATGGCTCCAGAGCAAACTAGGTTAAGCAGCAGCCAAATCGCTCGCTCACAACTTTAATGCCAGTAGCTCGCAAAGTAGAATTTTTGCTCACAAGACTCCACAGCTTAGAGGGAACGTTGGAGAGATCACTTGTAATCCTGGGAGATCTCCAAGCCCCACCTGGAGGATTGGTACAACTGCTCTCTCCCAGCGTTCCCTCCTCATCTTACAATTCAATCAAATTGTAATGCTCAGGGTGAAGGAGATAAAGTTTGCAGTGTTCTCTGCACTCTGAAAATGCATTGTAGGAAAAGTTCAGAGGGAAATGGATCAGAAGTGTTTTGGTCTCAGTGGAGAACCCGTGTGGAGCAGCGTACGGTTGCCAGCGACCTGGCAGGAAAAAAACACCCTGTCCCTTTAAGACAGGCTTAATGTGTAGAAATAGGCAGATGCAGTTTTCTTCTGCCATGGAGGTAAGTACCATTACCCAGTAAATAACATCCCATTAAAGGGACAGGGCATGTTTTTACTCCAGATTACTGGCAACCCTGAGAGCAAGGAGAAGAAGAGAAGAGATTGGATTTTTCAAGAACAGCTGTGCCAGAGTTATGGCTTGCCCAAGGTCATCCAGCCAGGTGCAAGTGGAGGAGTGGGGAATCAAACCCGGTTCTCCCAGATTAGAGTCCACGCACTTAACCACGACACCAAATTGTCTCTCCTTGCACTTAAGAAGAAGAAGAAGAGATTGGGTTTATACCCCGCCCTTCACTACCCAAAGGAGCCTCAGAGGGGCTTACAATCTCCTTTCCCTTCCCCTCCCCACAACAGACACCCTGTGAGGTGGGTGGGGATGAGAGAGCTCTTGACAGAAACAGCTCTTTTTCAAGGACAGCTCTTATCAGAACTATGGCTTGCCCAAGGTCATCCAGCAGGTGCAAGTGGAGGAGTGAGGAATCAAACCCGGTTCTCCCAGATTAGAGTCCACGCACTTAACCACGACACCAAATTGTCTCTCCTTGGAGGGAGAACGCTGCCATCTGCACTCTCTAAAATGTGTTTTTGCTTGCTCTTCCTGTTTCCTTTCTGCAGGTATAAAGGCTGGGAGTAACTAGGGGCTAGAGCCGAGGCGCTCTTGGCTTTTGACAAGCAGCACCCCGACCCCCAGTTTGGGAGGGCACGGTTGGTTAATTCTGTTTGTGTATCCAAGGCTGTGATCACACGTGCCAGAAGGTCCGACATAGGCGTGAATGCCCGATGGATCAAAAGGGCGCGATCAGACAGCAACATCTGGCAACCTTCGCTGCTCTGTCGCATAAGCGGAGTAAAAAGACACCGGATAAAATCCGGTAGTAAATGGGCTGCGATGGGCCACGGATGGACTTTCCCCTGTCTGATCGGGCAAGCATGCTTCCGAGCTGTTGGGATGGTCTCATCAGGCCACCCCGGCTTGGTGCTGTCTCCCCCCACCCCCCGTCTTTGCAGTATGCGAATCATCGCATAACCGTAGGGGGCTTTCTGTGCAGAAGTGTGATTCCTTATTTATGTGCATGGGAGGGAAATAAATGGCAAAAAAAACCCCGACTCACCCGCAGACTCACTTCATCGGTCGTCTGACTTGACATAAAAGAATCACACCTTCATTGGTCAATTTCTAGACAGTTCTGTATCAACTGCATTCAAATTGTGTATCCCACGAGTACCAAAAGGCATGGAAATAGATGCTTTCCAGATGGTTCCTATCTTGGTCTGAAATTGAAGTATATTGTTTCCTGGACTAATTTACCTACATCATCTGGCACCCACAGTGTGAAAATATAAACATACACACACCGCCTTTGTGGGAATGCCAGGGGAAAAGGATTTTTTCTCACTAAATTTGTTATTGACTAATGCTGTTTGCATGTGCTTAGAAAGGTGCAGATGGGTCCATCTGTAGTTGTAAATTCAGTTTCCTTGCTGCAAATGTAAGTACATATCCATGGCTGTTATTGGAGATCCCCCGCTCTCCATTTAATTCAAATACAGAAAGAGGCAAACGGAACTTCGAAAGCACAACATTTCAGCAAAGTGTGAAATTTGGGCTTGTGTTGTGTGATTTGGGAGCCAGTTTGGTGTAGTGGTTAAGTGCATGGACTCTAATCTGGGAGAACTGGGTTTGATTCCACACTCCTCCACATGCACCTGCTGGATGGCCTTGGGTCAGTCACAGTTCTCTGAGCTGTTCTCTCAAGGACAGTTCTCGAGAGAGCTCTCTCAACCCCACCTCCCTCACAGGGTGTCTGTTGTGGGGAGGGAAAGGGAAAGGAGTTTGTAAGCCACTCTGAGACTCCGAGTGAAGGGCGGGGTATAAATCCAATCTCTCCTCCTCCTCCTCCTCACTGGATTGCTCAGCCACCTTCTGCTACAAAACTAATGTCACATCCTCACTTCGGACTCTCGGGTATAATTAGAGGTCATGATATTTGGGGTTATGTGCAGACCCAAACCAGCTTTACAGGCAGTGTGAAAATATATTTGTGGGTGCCCTTCATGGCCCCCATATCAGAGTACCAAGGGTCCATTTTAAACTTCAGTTGTGTCACAGTGGGAACGCAGAGTGGCTTACAACATTCCCCCCTTCTCCATTTTATTCTCACACCTACCTTATGTGGTGAGCAATGCTCCCTCTAAGCTGTGGAGTCTCGTGAGCAAAAATTCTACTTTGTGAGCTACTGGCATTAAAGTTGTGAGCGAGCGATTTGGCTAATGCATAAATGAGTTTGCTCTGGAGCCACCCTTCCTGAGCTGAGACAAAAATGTGTGAGCCGGAGGCTAAAAAACTGTGAGCCAGCTCACACTAACTCCGCTTAGATGGAACACTGGTGGTGAGGTAGGCTGATAGCCTGTGACTGGCCCAAGACCTCACAGCAGGTTTCCATGGCAGAGTGGAGATCTGAACCTACTACACCATGGGGAAAGTGGGAATAGCGATATATCAAGTAGTACATTGTAGTGGAGAAATTATGTTTATGTGGCAGAGAGGGGGAGTTTGAACCCAAGTCTCTCAGTGCCTAGTCCCAGGTGGGGTAGCTGTGTTGGTCTGAAGCGTAGAACAAAGTTGGAGTTCCAATGGCACCTTTAAGACCAACAAGTTTATTTCTGAGTGGGCACGAAAGCCTATACCTAGAATTAAACTTGTTGGTCTTCAAGGTGTCACTGGAGTCAAGCTCTGTTCAGTCCAAATCTGACACTCTAACCGAGGGGTGTCGAACTCATTTGTTACGAGGGCCGGATCTGACATAAATGAGACCTTGTTGGGTCGGGCCATGTGTGTCATAAGATGTAATGCCAGGTAGCAGAGATATACACTTTATAAAGGACACAGACGCAAAGGGATTTTTTTTACTTAAAATAAAAACACGCTTAAAACATTAGCACTCCTGCAATATTTTGTCTATTTAACAGTGTCCGATAACTGACACCTCTTGCTCTGAATTATTGCATCAAAATGTCTGTGCTGTTGCAATCTTGAACGTGCTGTTCAGGTGTGTATCTGTAAGCTGCAAACCCACGATGACGTAGCAGCAGCAGAACTGGAAGAAGCAGAAGACAGCCAGTTCCACAGCGGGCCTGATAGAAGCCCTCTGGGGGCCTGATCTGGCCCCTGGGGCGCATGTTTGACACCTCTGCCCTAACCACTATACCGTACAGACTACCTTAACCATTCTGGTATCAAATTTGAGTAAGGGGCACTGCCAAAGAAAGGAGGGGGTGCGGATTGAGTGTGGTTTAAGGAGATAGACAGGGCTCTTGTACAACTGGGACTAGGAGCATCTACAAGAGAGCTGTTTCAAATGGCACGGCTCAAGAAGGGGGTGATGCTGCATCTAACATTCGCTCCACATTTTCTCAGCTGGGTTCCTTTCCACATTTGCCTGCCACAGGGGGCATCAGCAGGCTGAAACCAGGCTGACCACTGAAGGGAGGTAATGTAATGCAGAATGGGGGAAAAACCCAGAATAAAAAGAAGGTTGAACTTGATTTTAGTGCAGAATGGGGGGGACGGGACCTGGATTAAAAAGAAGGTTGAGTTGGATTTTAGTGCAGAATTGCTTGGAGGACGCTTCGGTGAAGATGGATTAAAAGGAGAGTGTAGAAAGGACCTGGGAGGAAAAGATGCAGCTCAAGACCACATTCAAATACCTCGGGGCAATGCTATACTCACTGCAAAGTCACCCCTGAATGGCCCTAAATCTGTGCAGAAGGTACCATAAAACCCGATGATCAAAGAAAGTGAAAGCGGCATGCAGTGGGTACCATAAACTCCAATGATCAAAGAAAGTGAAAACGGCATGGAATGCAGAGGGGGATTTCTGTTCCAACGTGGGCTTTATAAAACAATGGTGGGGAAAGCCAATGCAGAATTGCCTAAGGTGACCTGCTAACTTACTTACAGGGCCTCGCAAAAGCTGTTTGTGTTCTCCATTTAATATGAGCACGTGGGGTAATACATCTGGCTCAGCTTTCGCTTTTTCAGGCGGAATGCAAGCGCTAAGCACTTCTTCAAGCCACATTAGATAACCAGCCCCACCACTATGTTTTTCATCGCTGAAGCTTTTGTGCCCCCCCCCCATGTTCCATAGGAGCTTTGAAAGTGCGAGAAGGCTGCTTTTTCTGCTGCTTTTTTTTGCCTTGCCGCTCCTTTTAAAAAGTTTATTGCTACTTCTGCTGATTTTTCAATTATTATTCTGGTTTCTGTTGTTTTTCATAGTTTTAATGAGTGCCATAAACTGCCCTGAAAATATTTGATTGCCCTGTTGGGATACAAGTGTTTTAAAACACAAGTCTGGATGTTAAATTTATGTCCAGGCATTTGCAGTGGTTCTCGTGCTTGTGCAATAGGTTCTAATAATGCATTGAGTCGACTCTTTTTCGGTCGCTGTTTCCGTCGTGAACGGCCCCTTTGTGCGGTGATTTAATAACTGCTGGTTAGATTAATTTGGCTCTTTCCTTGTCTAGAACATGTGAGTTAGTGTGAGCTAGCTCACAGGTTTTTTGTCTTAGCTCAGGAAGGACGGCTCCGGAACAAACTGATTTCTGCAGTAGCCAAATCGCTCGCTCACAGCTTTAATGCCAGGAGCTCACAAAGTAGAATTTTAACTCACAAGACTCCACGGCTTAGAGGGAGGATTGCTCCCTTCCTGTGATTTCCCCCCTGAAGGAATTTCTGCAAGCACGTTGGCACCTGGGCTAAAGCCAGGCAGGCCAATATTGTAATATTTCAGAGTCTACAGATAAAGGCTAACTGTAAAGGTAAAGGTTCCCTTGCTCGAAAGCCAGTCGAGTCTGACTCTAGGGTTGCGGTGCTCATCTCCGTTTCAAAGCTGAAGAGCCAGCGCTGTCCGAAGACATCTCCGTGGTCATGTGGCCGGCATGACTAAACACCAAGGCACATGGAACACTGTTACCTTCCCACCAAAGTGGTACCTATTTATCTACTTGCAATTTCTTGCTTTCGAACTGCTAGGTTGGCAGGAGCTGGAACTAGAGATGGGAGCTCACTCCGTCATGCAGCAACTCGGGTCTCGAACTGCTGAACTACCGACCTTCCATAGCCTGCAGTTCAGCGTCTTAACCACTTGAGCCACCGCAGCTCCTAAGGCTAACTGAGGAATGGCTTAAAACCGTGATACTCGCTCTGTGGCTCTTTGACATGTTACCTGTGTCTCTTCCCCAGCGTGGCACCTTTCTGATGCTCCAGGCCGTTGTCCTGCAGGGCTGGTGTCTGGCAGGCGGTTGCCCCCTTTAATCAGTTGTGGCTAGTGAAGACTGCTGGACATGTGAGCTGTGAGCCTCCCTAAGCTATGGGCCTTGCGCCATGGATGGAAGTAGGGTTGCCAGGTCCCCCCGTAGACACCTGTGGGGGATGGGGGGACAGGGTTGTCAGATCCAGGTTGAGAAACTCCTGGAGGTTTGGGGAAGGAGCCCGGGGAGGACAGGGACCTGAGTGGTGCACAATGCCATAGAGTCCACCCTCCAAAGCATCCTTGTTCTCCAGGGGAACAGTTCCCCGGGGGACTATAGCTGGAATTCTGGGGGATCCCTAGATCCCACCTGGAGACTGGCCTCCCTAGGTGGAAGGTAAGGGGCCTGTCCTCTCCAGCAACCCCTCTTCTCTGAAGTTTCCATGTTCTTATCCCACCGCCATGGTAGCCACCCAAGAAAAGAATAAGCTGGCCCTAATTAAATCAGAAGAGTTTTCGGCTAAATATTAGGAAGAACTTCTGGTTCCTCAGTGGAACAGGCTTCTTCGGGAAGTGGTGAGCTCTCCTTCTTTGGAGGTTTTCAAACAGAGGCTAGAGGACCATCTGACAGCAATGCGGATTCTGGCCCCGGGCACACGGGCCGGATATGGGGTGGGGAGGCGTGGCTAATTGCCCCGGTGCAGTTTGATCCGCGATTACGCGATCAGACTCACCGGCAGCACAGCACAGGGCCTTCCCTTGGCGCCAGCGGGTAAACGAGGGACCAGAGGGGAATGCCGCGCACCGATGCGATCAAACCATGGGCATCTGGAGGCAGCCCGTAGCGAACGTTTACTAGTACCTTGGAGGTACTAGTTTTTAAATGCACATTGTCGGCAGTAAGCGACGGGTGCGCTCCACTTCCCAGATGTTGGGGTGTGATCGCGCCTGGATAATCTGCCCACCTTCTGTGCCTCTCCCGTGGCAACTTTGCCGTGTGACCGGGGCCTCTGTGAACTTAGGCAGTTTTACTCCTCATTCTCCATAGCCGACTTGTCCTCCTGGACACTACTTGGCCATCTCACTCTGATGAAGAGAGTGGGGCTGCAATCACACACGCTAAATAATCCACTTTCTATCCACTTTCAATGCACTTTCCAAGTGGATTTTGACAGTAAAATCCAGTTGGGAAGTGGATTGAAAGTGGATCATTTAGTGTGTGTGATCGCAGCCTGAAGCTACTGGCTCAAAATGGCAGCAACCGAAACATCTTGCCTTGCAGTTTCTAAGCTCCAGTCTAGAACCAACCAAGACCACATGATTGTCGGGCAAGTTCACAAATGACCAGTGCCTTAATACGATCACATAGAAGGGAATTGTTCTCATCTCCAGCAACCGGGTGGGGGAGTAACCCACAATACGCGTTCGGCTCTTGCTTTCTGTGTTCAAAATGCATATACGTGCTCCTCTACAGAAAGCAGTTCTTCATCGTTCAACAAAACCTAATTTTGAAAGAGAGAATATTCCATCCAGGCACCTGGAGCTTACATGTTAAATAGCCATGCAGGGGAAAGGGGACTTGGGGAGCTGTTTGGCTCTTTCCCCGGCTCCCTCCTGTCGTTTCTAAGTCGGAGGAGAGTTACCGCGCCTGCTTTATGAGAAATGTTAAATGTCCACAGGCAGGCTGGAAGTCAGATTTCTCTCTCCTTCGAGCATTGGTCTTCTATAGGTAAAGGTAAAGGTTCCCTTGCTCGAAAGCCAGTCGAGTCCGACTCTAGGGTTGCGGTGCTCATCTCCGTTTCAAAGCCGAAGAGCCAGCGCTGTCCAAAGACGTTTCCGTGGTCATGTGGCCGGCATGACTAAACACCAAGGCGCACGGAACGCTGTTACCTTCCCACCTAAGTGGTCCCTATTTATCTACTTGCAATTTCTTGCTTTCGAACTGCTAGGTTGGCAGGAGCTGGAACTAGAGACAGGAGCTCACCCTGTCTTGCGGCACACTCGGGTCTTGAACTGCTGAACTACCGACCTTCCACAGCCTGCAGTTCAGCGTCTTAACCACCTGAGCCACCGCAGCTCCTCTGTGAACTTTATTCTTCTATAACAGGTGTTTAATTTGCACGAGAGATGTAGAAACAAAACAGCAGGTGCAGGCTCTGTCTGTCCCTGTGTCTCAGTGAAACTTGGCAGGTGAGGCTTTTCCTTTGACTATCTCCGCCCCAAGAAAAGCTTCAGCTATTACATTACTGTGAATCGGGCTGTTCAGAAAAGCTTCAGCTATTACATTACTGTGAATCGGGCTGTTCTTAAAGGCTCAGGAGCAAAAGGGGGCGGTGCAAAAATAGGGATGCCAACCTCTAGGTGGGACCTGGGGATTCCCCCAGAATTACAGCTCATCTCCAGACTACAGAGATCTGTTCCCCTGGAGAAAAGGGGATGCTTTGGAGGGTAGGCTCTGTGGCACTGTGCCCCACTGAGGTCCCTGTCCTCCCCATGCTCCAACCCCAAATCTCTATGAGTTTCCCAACCTGGATCTGGCAACCCTACTCCCCCCTTCCCCTGATGGCGGCCACTGGGGACTTGGCAACCCCTGACAAAAAAGAAGTCAGAGTAACTTTAAAGAGATATATGGGCCTATTACATGAGCCACTATTTTGGGTCTGGCTGGGAGTTACCGTTTGGGACTTCTTTACCGCCCAGAGGGCCTGTCTGTGTCAGGTGGACAACAACAACAACCAGAACTGTGAAACAAATATCAAAATAGTTAAAATGCCATCCTTTATATTGTTCTCTTATATATGTAAGCAGAGGTCATTTCAGGGGGGATCGCAGGGGATCGCAGTTCCCCCGGGTGAGGTACGGGGGCGGGGCACATGATGAAGCCCCGCCCCCTGCTTCTGGCCGCCCCGCTTCCGGCCCTCATTCAGCCAGGAGGAGGCAGGAGAAGAGGGAGGGTAAGTTGCTTCCTCCCTGCCTCTCCCCACCCCTGCCTGCCTGGGGCCAGGGAGGGCCTTCACGGGGCTTCCTTGCACTTAAGCATCAGGACATAGTCCTATGTGCTGGAACATGCTGAAAAGCTGCATCACCGCTCACAGTTATGAAAGTATTTTAAAGGATTCACAGGTGCATTTGATGGTAGCTTACAAATTCTTCTTAAAGAAACTGTCAACTTTAGGCAGTACTTCATCTATATAGTATAATCCAGAAAATGAAGGCAACGTATCCTATGAATTTTCACAAAAGACATGAATAATAAGACTGGTTAAGTCCTGTAGGATATAGTGTTTCAATTTAAAAATCCATTTAGCCTCCATTTGCAATAAATGTGTTCGTACATCCACAGAGTTATCTTCATTACCTATGTACCTACAAATTACAATGAACCGTAAAGATTCCATGTTATGTTTTTCCAAAATAAAATGGGTTGTCAAAGGAGCCTCCTGATTACCTGAATGTATTCGTGAGACATGTTCAAGAATTCTTGATTTAACTGGTCTCATACTGCAGCCAACATAGGTTTTCTTAGGTAAAAGGTAAGGTTCCCTTGCTCGAAAGCCAGTCGAATCCGACTCTAGGGTTGCGGTGCTCATCTCCGTTTCAAAGCCAAAGGGCCAGCGCTGTCCGAAGACGTTTCCGTGGTCATGTGGCCGGCATGACTAAACACCAAGGCGCACGGAACGCTGTTACCTTCCCACCGAAGTGGTCCCTATTTATCTACTTGCAGTTTCTTGCTTTCGAACTGCTAGGTTGGCAGGAGCTGGAACTAGAGACAGGAGCTCACCCCGTCTTGCGGCACCAATTCAGCGTCTTATAAAATCAAATACACACATCTACAGCTGTTATGATTATTAAAAGTGTTCAGTTTAATTTTGACTCCACTTGTCTGATCTGTATTTTTCTAGAATGATATGTCTGATCGTGTCTTTCTTTAACAAATATTCCGATTGAGTCCAATCAGCCCCTCCATCTGATCTATGTGGATCCAAAGATAAGGATACATTGGCTACAATTTGATCAAGAGGTTCTTTTCTCCCTTTCTCACAATACAAGAACTTGTGGGCACTCAATGAAATTGCTGAGCGGTCGAGTTAGAACGGATAAAAAGAAGTACCTCTTCACCCAAAGAGTGATTAACACATGGAATTCACTGCCACAGGAAGTGGTAGCGGCTACAAGCATGAACGGCTTCAAAAGGGAATTCGATAAGCATATGGAGCAGAGGTCCATCAGTGGCTATTAGCCACAAGGCATAGATAGGGACTCTGGGGCAAGTGATGCTCTGTCTTCTTGGTGCTTGGGGGGGTCAACAGTTGGAGGGCTTCTAATGTCCTGGCCCCACTGGTGGAGCTCCTGATGGCACTGGTATTTCTGGCCACTGTGTGACAGAGTGTTGGACTGGATGGGCCTTTGGCCTGATCCAACATTGGCGTCTCTTATGTTCTTATGTTAACTTCCTGATCACTATGAATGCATAACTTATCCCACTGAGCCATGCTCATAAATCCACAACAGTAACATAAAAATGAGCTTCACAGTAGATGCCAACAACAACAACCAGAACTGTGGAACAACAAATAGTTCTGGTTGTTGTTGTTGGCTTTCTACTGTGAAGCTCGTTTTTGTGCTACCGTCTGGGTCAGGATGGTGTCTTAAGATTCTTTCCCACACGCTATTCCTACATCATAAAATGACCCGGGGGGGGGGGGGAGTTTTATTTTCCCCATTTTCTGGGAAATCTATGCTGACAGATAGGGTTGCGTGTAAATTCCTGACTGGGCAAACAGAACCTCCGCAGGACCATGTGTGTGTGTGGAAAGTGCTATAAAGTCACAGCCAACTTATGCAGAACCCTTGTGGGGCTTTCAAGGCAAGGGGCAAACAGAGGTGGGCGGGGAAGCGGTTTGGCTCTTTCCCCAGCTCCCTCTTGCATATTTCTAAGTCAGAGGAGAGTTACCGCATGTGCTTTATGAGAAACGTTAAATGTCAACAGGCAGGCTGGATGTTAGATTACCCTGTCCTTTGAGCACTGGTCTTCCGTAACAGGTATCCATCCAAGGACTAACCAGGGCCGACCTTGCTTAGCTTTCGAGATGTGATGAGGCTGGTCTAGGGATGCCAGCCTCCACGTGGGACCTGGGTATCTCCCAGAACTGCAGCTCATCTCCAGAGATTAGTTCTCCTGAAGAAAAGGGCGGCTTTGGAGGGTGGACTCTGTGGCATGGTACCTCTCTGAGGTCCCTGTCCTCCTTAGGCTCCACCCCCAAATCTCCAGGAGTTTCCCAGCCTGGATCTGGCAAAAAAAGAACCCCCACCAGTGGCCAGGGGAGACCTGGCGACCCTACCACCCTAGCCTGAGCCATCCAAGTTATGCCCGTTTCAGACTAAGGAAAATGGCAAGCATGGCGGGCTTAAACCCCGGTATGCTGCACTCCTGGTCCAAATTGGGGGCCCTGTCCACCTCGGAAGTGTGGAATTCCCAGGCTATGCCTGTTGGCCAGACCTGGGAACGGGGCATCATCTGGTTAAACCCAGAAACAGTTCTCACAATCGGGGGCCGATTGACCTTTAAGGTAACCCGGGAAAGTCCCTGGGGCAACCCCATGTGAAGTAGGCAGGAGCCAACTTGGTAGCCCCACAAGGGGGGGGGGGGGTGGAGGGGCCATCTCTGCGAGCCAGAAGCCCCCAGCTTGCAGCTTCCTGTGTCCTTTGCCTTGTGGGTGGCAGCAGGAGCTGCTGTCACGACACGATGGCTACCCAGCCCAGTACAATGCGGATGGAAGCGAGCTAGCGGAAGCTGCAGCGACCCGCTTGTTCTCTCCCTCCGCCTTCCATCAGAGGGCAGGTCTGAGGCAAGGCAGGGATAGGCTGTCTTCCTTCCCGCCTCCATTGGGGGGGTGGGCCAAAGGGAGGGACCCTTTGCGGGGGGGATTTTCACCTCCCAGTCTATCACTAGTCAAGCCCTGGGCCTGGATGGCCCAGGCGTGCCTGATCTTGTTAGAAGCAAAGCGAGGTCAATGGAAAAGCTGCCCAATTCACATGGAGTTCAATAGTTTCTAAAAAATATAGCAAAGCCATGAAACCAGACTGAATAACTAAGTATAGTTGTATAGAACCAAAGCCTATGTGAGAAAGAAAATGTTCAACCTACTTACCACCTATTTCATTGCATAAGTAATGGAGAAGAACATCTCTCAAACAGAATAAAGCTTATGTGTTAACCAGGTGTTGGTGGTTCCTAACTTATATTGAGTTCACACAGTCATGGATAGCTCCAGAATCAACTTACATAAAAACTGAAAAATGGCTGGATGTCCTAACACTGAAACACTAAAGAATAGGATTTATAGAAAACAACTCTGATCTAAGGATGCATTCAGACCATGTGGATGTATGGTGTTTGTATATCCAGAATGCTTCTCTCTTCAAAAGGACCTTACGTATATCCTTTCTGTCATATTTATTAGATTTAATGACTTCTAGAACTACAAATTTAAAGTCATCATATCTATGTCCTTTAGAAACAAAATGGTCTACGAGGGGAGCTTCCAGATGTGCATTTTTAATTTTGGATTTATGCTCTAATGTTCTATTTTCTATTTTTGCATGTCTATGATTTGGGAGTGGTGCCTGCAGAGAACAAGAGTTTGGGGAAGAGAAGGAGCTCAGTAGAGGCACTTCCACGCACACCAAGTAATGCACTTTCAATCCACTTCCGATCCACTCTGCAAGTGGATTTTACTGTGCGAAACGGCAAAATCCACTTGCAAATGATCACCGGAGTGGATTGAAAAGGAGCTATTTAGCGTGTGTGAGAGCGCTCATCCGGGTGTGGTGATTCCAGAGAATCTTACTGTTATGTATTCAACTCCATATGGCAGAGCTTGAGTCAAAAGCTCTGTCTTGCCCCAGTATCCAGAAGTATACAATCTGATTGGGCGCTCCGAACAGCTTACCAATCAGAGCATCAGAAAAGGTTCTGGAGGGAAACCTGTTTGTTGGTTGTTATCTATGCTTAAGGATTGGTTGTTATCTGACAGGTGGGTGTGGTTACCTAAGCCTGGACAGTTTAAAAGTGAGCCTGTTGCTCCCTTATTTGTGTCCGTTCTTCATCTACCTAATAAAGCTGAATCACTGTTTTCGAAAAAGCTGCATTGAGTCTCGTACTTAACACTTACCTCCGAAGCTGCCGTGTCTTTCAGGGGAACTGATCTCTGTAGTCTGGAAATCAGTGGTAAGGCCAGGAGAACTTCAGGCCCCACCTAGAGCTTAGTAACCCCATCTGCAAGCCAGACACAGTTTTGGTATCTCAAAGCACACGGTCTAGCGGGACCACAGATGCCGAATGTTAAGTCTACATGATGCAGATGTCACAGACTGACTCTCACGAGCCCCCGCACAGTTGCCTTTAAATATATATATATATATATATATATCCTTATATATAATTGAATAGTGGGTGCAACTTCCAGGATATTTTAGGGATGAAGCCTGCTGAGGGTGGGGTCTGAGGAGGAGGAGGAAGAGGGGGACCTCAGACAGATACAATGCCATACTGCCCACACTCCAGACAAGCTGTTGCCAGTCTCCAGGTGACAGCTGGAGAGATCTTAAAGCTTTGGTGCTACTTCAAAGTTCCCCAGGAGCCCAAAACAGAGTAGTGTTTTGGAAAATCTTTAGGAATTGTTTGGTGCATTTACGATGGGGCTCCTGGGGAACTATTGTTGCCAATCTTGGCCCAGCAGCCATCAAACCATTCTCTTCAACCCCCTGCTGTGCAGCTGACTTTCCCCTAGGGTTGCCAATCTCCAGGTGGGACCTGGAGATCTCCCACTGCTACAATTGATTTCCAGATGACAGAGATCAGTTTCCCCTGGAGAAAATGGCTGCTTTGGAGGGTAGACCCTATGACATTATACCTGCTGAGTCCTTCCGCCTCGCCCCCCCGCCCAATGCTGCCCTCTACAGAATCCACCCCCCAAACCTCCAGGTATTTCCCTCCTTAGAGCTGGCAACCCTACATTCCCCTCAGTGCCTGTTGGTAGGCAACTAAGCTTGGTCCTGTCACCTACTTTGGCCTTTGGGAGAAAACACATTGGGGCCAGTCCTGATAGGGTTGCCAACTCCAGATGGGAAATTCCTGGAGACTTGAGGGATGGAGCCTGAAGAGGGTGAGGTTTGAGGAGGGGTGGGACCTCAGACAGGTACACTGCCATAGACTCCACCCTCCAAACCAGTCAGTCCCACATAGGGAACCATTGTTGCCAATCTCCAGGTGAGGGCTGGAGAGCACTCAGAATTACAACTGCTCTGCAGAAGGCAGGGCAGAAGTCAGCTGAAGTCAAAGGGGCAGATAATGGTAGGTTGATGGTTAGCTGGGAAGGAGATGGGGTTGCCAACTACATGCTGACAAATTCCTGGGGATTTGAGGGGTGGAGCCTGGAGAGGGTGGGGTTTGCAGAGGGGTGGGACCTCAGACAGGTAGAATGCCATAGACTACACCCTCCAAACCAGCCACTTTGTCCTGGGTAACAATTGCTGCCAATCTCCAGGTGAGGACTACAGATCACTCACAATTACAACTGCTCTTCAGGTAGCAGAGATCAGTTCCTCTGGAGAAAACAGTGGACTCTGTCATTATACCCTGCTGAGGTCACCACAGCAAATTGACACTGTTTGCCCAAAGCCAGAGCACTGCCCCAGAGCCTCTTTCTAGATCTCGTTGTATTGCTTTCACAACGGGCTTTACTGCTAGTATATATATAATTTCTTTATTTGTATTTAGGACATTGAACACACACATAGACCAAAAAAGCAAAAAGAAAAAAAGAAAAAACATTGTGAGAAACAAAAAACACAACAAAACAAACACACATTCATACAATTCCAACTTCTTTAACAAAATCTGGTTGCAGACATATTCCAACTTTTCTCATAGTATAGCCATTCTATTTATTATAAACATCCGAATACTACTCTATCTTTACACGCATCTATTCATAGTCATTCCTCGTTTATTTAGCCAAGACTGAGCCAGTTTCTCTCATTCAACCACCTATAAAAATTAAACCAATATTTATCAAAATTTTCATATCCTTTATCTTGTAAAATAAATGTTAATTTCTCCATCTCTGCCACTTCTAATATTTTGGCAATCACATCTTATCTGGTAGGGGTTTCCTCATTTTTCCACTTACTAGCATATGTAATTCTGGCTGATGTGGTAATCTGCATCACTAAATAAGTTTCCTTTTTCTTAAGTGTATCTGGTATGAAATTTAATAAAATTAAAAAAAAAAAAACATTCCGCACAGTTGCCTGAGGTGGCAGGTGGACACACTGGCTAGCTCGTGCTCCGGCAGGGGCCACGTGAAGAAGGCCCCGACTTTATAACTGGCCATCTCTAGATAAAGCCTGCTAGATTTGAGTACACAGGGGCATCTTAGACACCAGCAAGTTTGGGGGGGGGGATGAGCTTTTGAGAGTCCAAGCCCCCTTCATCCAATGTGAAAAGGGGGAGCTCTGATTTGACTTGCTGGTCTCCAAGGTGCAACTTGACTTGAATCTGGCTGTTCTACTGCCAACCAAAATGGCTACCCTCTGGAACCAGAGGAGGCCTGTACACTGAGAGCCAGTTGGTGTAGTGGTCAGGGGGTCATTTTCTGCAGAAGCGCACAGAAGCTCCGGCACTAAAGAGCCCAGGGGGCAGGCACATGCAACAAGCCCCGCCCCCTGTTCTCAGAAGCCCTCAGTCAGAGCAAGAAGCAGCCAGGTAAGTTGCAGAGCCCCCCGGACCCAAACAGTCCAGTGGCACCTTTATTTATATTTATTTATTTATTTTTTATTGTTTCGACTTACTACCCCGCTCTAATCCCCGAAGGGGTCTCTGAGCAGCTACAGTTACACATTATCCCTAACCTATGGCCACACTTTTTTCCGGGGGTGGGGACAATCCCTACCTTTAAGACCAAGTTTTATTCAGGTACAAGCTCTCCCTCTGTGAGGGCAGATCTGCATGTTCCCCCTTCCCCCCAATAGCTAGCAATCCAGAACAGTCCAGTGGAGCCTGAGCGGTGGGTGTTGCCTTCTGACACACTTCCGGTGATGTCCGGGGGTGTGGCATATGCAAATAACTTATGCGAATGAGTTATGCTAATGAGCTCCTGCACCTTTTTTCCTACGAAATGACCCCTGGTAGTGGTTAAGTGCACGGACTCCTCCACTTGCACCTGGCTGGATGATCTTGGGCAAGCCGTAGTTCTGATAAGAGCTGTTCTTGAAAAAGAGCAGTTTCTGTCAGGTCTCTCTCAGCCCCACCTACCTCACAGGCAGTGTTCCCTCTAAGCTGAGTTAGTGTGAGCTAGCTCACAGTTTTTTAGCCTCCGGCTCACACCTTTTTGTCTTAGCTCAGGAAGGAGGGCTCCAGAGCCAACTAATTTATGCAGTAGCCACATTGCTCACTCACAACCTTAATGCCAGCAGCTCACAAAGTAGAATTTTTGCTCACAAGACTCCACAACTTAGAGGGAACATTGCTCTCAGGGTGTCTGTTGTGGGGAGGGGAAGAGAAAGGAGTTAGTGAGCCGCTCTGAGACTCCCTTGGGTAGTGAAGGGCGGGGTATAAATCCAAACTCTTCTTCTTCTTCTTTTACCTCACAGGGTGTCTGTTGTGGGGAGGGGAAGGGAAAGGAGTTTGTAAGCCACTCTGAGACACCTTTGGGTAGTGAAGGGCTGAGTATAAATCCAATTTCTTCTTCTTCTTCATTGTCAATGTTGTCATCGCGGCAGCTCAAAAAAGAGCCATGGTGATTACAAAACGCCCGGCACCTGTATGTGTTGCCCTATGCGGAGATGTCAGTGTGTGTATTCATTGCCTTCATCTGATCTCCACCAGCTAGAGACCCACTGGCAATGCCACGTGTTTTTGACTTTGATTATGCCGAAGCAGCTTGGCATCTGATCTTAGCCTGATTGAGCCAAATGCAATGAAACGGTAACCTTTTGGAAACTGGACACACTCAAAGCTGTCAATAGGAGCATGGCAGACCAAGCATACAGTCTTTTTTTAAAAAAAGGAGATATTCCATTGATTTCAGCATTGCTGTGACAGAAGGTTTACGGAAAGAAAACAGAGGCATCGTCACCGCAGTAATTTAAAAGTAGGCCGAATCTGCGTCTAGCCTTTGCCCTGCTGTCTTACCAAACCCACGCTAGAACAGAAATTCCCCTCTGCATTGCATGCCACTTTCACTTCGATGGATTGTCGGATTTTCTGGCAGCGTCCAGACTGCATGCCGCTTTCACTTCCTTTGACCTCTGGTTTTATGGTAAAGGTAAAGGTTCCCTTGCTTGAAAGCCAGTCGAGTCCGCCTCTAGGGTTGCGGTGCTCATCTCCATTTCCAAGCCGAAGAGCCAGCGCTGTCCGAAGACGTTTCCGTGGTCATGTGGCCGGCATGACTAAACACCAAGGTGCACGGAACGCTGTTACCTTCCCACTGAAGTGGTACCTATTTATCTACTTGCAATTTCTTGCTTTCGAACTGCTAGGTTGGCAGGAGCGGGAACTAGAGATGGGAGCGCACTCCATCATGCGGCACCCGGGTCTCGAACTGCTGAGCTACTGACCTTCCACAGCCTGCAGTTCAGCGTCTTAACCACTTGAGCCACCGCAGCTCCGGTTTTATGGTAGCCGTCTGCATAGATTTATGGCCGTTTTATGGCTATTCAGGGGTGACTCTGCAGTCAGTACGGCATTGGCCCGGCATATTTGAATGTGGTTTTGAGCCACATTTTTTTCGGTTCCAGTGTGGGTTTGGTACAACAACGGAGCAGATGCTAGATGCAGATTGAGCCGTAGTCTTGAAAAGCTGTATGCTTCTGAAATGTCTCTTGCCTTTGCAAGGGATTGAATCAGAGAGTGTCCAGTTCTATACGTGACTGAGGGCAATTCTGTTAGCCATTAACTGTCAGCAACTGACAGCGCCATCCTAAGCATTGCTACATCCTTCTAAGCCCACTGACTTCATTGGGCTTATAAGGGGATAACTTCACTTAGGACGGCAATATAACCTTATTAGAACTCTGGGACCAATACATAATGGAAAGTATTACAGATAAACATAATAGAAATAATAGAAACCCCAATAATTCCAACTTTAATGCAAAATGGTACCCTATCATGGATGCTCTGGCAAAAGAAAAGTTTATCTCTCCTATATGGGAGGACTATACCAAATGGATTTAAACTTGAAGGTTACTTTGTATTCCACTAGTTATCAAAAATTGTTTTCAATTACTACCTTATTCTTATTTTATTGTTTCAGTGTTTCAATATAATTAGATGATAAATAAGCACCATATCCCTAACAGGATACCACATATGATATGTAAATGAGTATTAATATGTAGAGGAAGGAAAACAAAAAGGAAAAATTCTTTGAAAAAGAATAGTGTAATGTTCTATAGCACTGATTAATATGAAAAATTTCAAAAACTGTCTTTAAAACTTGCAGACTTCGGTTAATTCAAACCTTGTTATATTTTATTGCTTACGACTTGATTAAATACTGTTATATAGTTAATGTTTATGTACTGAAAAAAAATCAAGGAAGCAGAATGTTATACATCTTGTTTGTAATATATTGCTTCATGCCAATAAAAAATTTAAATAATAAAAAAGGGAAAAAAGAAACAATTTTAGTACCTTAGAATACATTATGAAGACTGACTGATAATATAAATGCATGGCTTTCTAAGCTTTCAAGGGTGACATTGGCTATGTTCAGACCAAGGGACCAAGCAGAGGTTGCGTAGACTGTGGGTTTGGGTTGGGCCAACTGTTTGCAAAGAGCTTCTTTCATATTCTGGGTTGGGGGGTGGTTGCCTACTTATGATTGATCTTTGTGCAGATGCATCTTTCTTCAAACAAGTCTGAATGATGAACATTTTCAGAGTTGTTTTTATTCAGACAGCTTAGGACACTGTTAAACATTGCTTTCGTTTCCCACTTATTTTTGTCTTGTTGTATGAGACAAAGAGCTAAGCCATTATGTTTGATTTCCCAGAAGGATAATGACATTTGGGCCCTGATTTTACTAAGGATGTGAATGTGGATTTTAAATACTCTCTTGCAGTATGGATGCACTTAGAATAATGTGTGCTAAATAAATAACGGGCTCTCAAAAATCCATTTCAGTTGATGTTTTCGTCTCAGAATCTTAAATCGGTTTTCATTTGTATTCATTATTACACAGAACCATTTTTTTTCACATTTTAGTTTCCGTTTCCACTGAAGCCAGTGGAAAAGACATCTCTGATTTGTTTTTTTGTTTTGTTTTTCCCCATCCAATTGGGATGAAATTTTCGGGGGGTGTACTCCTGCCTGTCAAATTTCAATCAGAATTTCAATTCACTATTTATGGTGGTAACTTCACCTCATTCAATTGAGATGAAATCATCAGGACTTGGACTGTTCTCACTCAACAGGCTAGCCCAGCCAGATTTCAGTCGTTGGGAGAAAGGCCCTCCCAATTTGGTGTCATCTGCAAATTTAATGGGCAGATAATCTCTCCAATTGGGGTACTTACAGTTTACATTGGCAACAAGGTACATTAATAACAGAACACAGGAATTTTCATGAAAAACAGTCTGAATTTCAAATAATAGTATACTAAGATCCAATCATGACTGTATCCCTTAAAGGGAAACAGACATGTTACTTTCAATATTGATCTATTTTTATTGAATTTCTTATTTCTTATTTATAAAACCAAAATATTATTATCCCCAAGAGCTTATATTTTAAAAAAACACAATATGCCATATAAGCAAATGTTTCTGTAAGAGTATGTAAGTTGTTCTGACAATAATAATGCTTTGTATTTTTGAACGAATTGTAGGTTAGAATTTTATGGGAACTGATCCCTATTGGAGGTGATGTGTCTGTCTCCTTTAAGAGAACTAACTGTGATTTCCCCTGGGAGTGCTAGTTCACTATTTCTGTGACTCAGAGGGCAGGGTCAGTAAGAACATTGAGCGTCATGTGTAAGTATGCAGATGCTGATGGATTTTTGCAGCCTGCCTGCATTCTGTTATTAATGTACCTTGTTGCCAATGTAAACTGTAAGTACCCCATTTGGAGTTGAGAGATTACCTGATTCTATATTGCTGAGCACTATAGTTAGTTTGCTTATATATTTGTATGTAGGGTTATGTTCACAGAAGGATCATCAACTCTTATTTATTTATTTATTTATTTCGGATTCCATTCCGCCCTCCTCGTGAACTGGGCTCAGAGCGGATGACAACAAAAGTTAGAACATTTCACAGTAAGAATTAAAACACCTCATAAAAATCATCCATAATAAATAATAAAAACAGATTTAAACTGAGCGTATAAGCAAAGCAGATGGCACAGAGGTTTAATATGGTAGCCACAAAAACTGGACCCGCTAGTGACCAAAGTGTGGATCCCGCTAGTTTTACAGTTACAGTTGTGTTACTTTACAACGGGGCTTGCTATCTTGGTCTCATCAATTTTTCTCTTCTGAATACTGCGTCAAGTCATCGATAGTCCGTCTGGTTTGGATCCTTATTCATCCCATGTTCCATCACCATAACGATTCTCTTACTACAGCCGGATACAATTTGGAGAGAAGTTCATAAAACTCATTAGCATATGCCACACCCCCTGACATCACCGGAGGTGTGTCAGAAGGCCACACCCCCTGACATCACCGGAAGTGATGTCTTCTTTGCTATTTTTGCTATTTTCATGAAATGATTGGTAGATTTATACTATGATGTTAGCAAGTTCATGTAGTATTAACTTTTTACCATCATCAAAACTGTTGTTCTTATGATACAGTTGTTGAACTTCAGATAAAGTTTTTATTAAAAAGGTCATAGGCATGCATTTTACGAGCTAAATTTCATCTGTATGTTATAATAATCACTACACTGTAATATTTGTACCTTTGATGTTGATTTTTGTACCTTTGTACGTTATACATTGATAAAACTTTAAATAAACATAAATAATTTTTAAAAACCTGTTAGCTAGCTGCACTTAGAGGAGACCGGGGGCGGGGAGATTTTTCCCGGGGTGCGCGACTTCGCGCACCTCCGGGAAGGTCTGGGATGGGGCCTGGAGGCCTAGTGGAGGCTGCGTGGAACAGGCTCGGCCAGGCAGAGACCGGGGGCGGGGAGATTTTTCCCGGGGTGCGCGACTTCGCGCACCTCCGGGAAGGTCTGGGATGGGGCCTGGAGGCCTAGTGGAGGCTGCGTGGAACAGGCTCGGCCAGGCAGAGACCGGGGGCGGGGAGATTTTTCCCGGGGTGCGCGACTTCGCGCACCTCCGGGAAGGTCTGGGATGGGGCCTGGAGGCCTAGCGGAGGCTGCGTGAAGCAGCCTTGGCCAGGCAGAGACCAGGGGGAGATTTTCCCCGGGGTGCGCGGCTTTGCGGACCTCCGGGAAGGTCTGGGATGGGGCCTGGAGGCCTAGCGGAGGCTGCGTGAAGCAGCCTCGGCCAGGCAGAGACCGAGGGGAGATTTTTCCTGGGGTGCACGGCTTCGCGAACCTCCAGGAAGGTCAGGGGGGCCTGGAGGCCTAGCAAAGGCTGTATGAAGCAGCCTCGGCCAGGCAGAGACCGGGAGGGGAGAGAGATTTTTCCCGGGGTGTGCGGCTTCATGCACCTCTGGGAAGGTCTGGGATGGGGCCTGGAGGCCTAGCGGAGGCTGCGTGGAGCAGCCTCGGCCAGGCAGAGACCCGGGGGGGGGGGAGGAAACCGACTTACTCTCCTGCTTCTTCCTCGTTCTGCAACAGAATGAGACTGGAAGCAGAGGGCAGCCGGAAGAAGGGGGCGCGGATTCACCATGTGACCGCCCTGCCCCTCGGTGCCTCTCTCCCGGAGCAACGTACCGGCGCACTCCGGCCCCATCCGAGGCCTGGTTTTTTCTATTATAAGATGTCTTGCATTTTCTGTTTTTTAATGCATATATGCCACTTACTTTTAATTTCCCCCCCAATATAATTTATTCAATTTTTAAAATTCCAATAGCAAGAAATAACAATAGTTTACAGGATAAGTGTACATAAACTTAACAGCATAAAAGAGAGCATTTTTCATAAGCTTAGTGTTGACATCAACATTTACCATAAATGAACAGTGTCTATTATTATCTCTGGACTTGTTTCTTGAGAAACTAGATGAGGTAAGATCGGTAGCCATATAATTGTAAATTCACTATATTCACCATTAGATTTTGTTGGGTTCATTAGACATTTTTTCCATTATGTATAAGTTGCATAACTTTTTGTACCATAAGTTTAGAGGTGGTTTAATTTCTGACTTCCATTTTGAAGCTATGGTTGTTTTGACTGCGAATAATAATAAAGCAATTCTTTTTGTTTGTATAGTGGATAAAGCAGTTTCATTTCTAAGGTTCAAGAGTATAGATTCTGGGTTCTTTTTTATAGTGTGACCAGATTTATTCCTAATTCTTTTTCTGTTTCTAATTTCTTCTAATATTTCATCCCAAAAGGGTGCTATGATAGGACAATCCATCCAACCGTGGATGTAAGTGCCTTGCATTTTCTACGTTTGGAATGGACACTTTTATCCAGTTTGTCTGTATTTGTATAAGAACCTTGGTTATTTGCTTATGATATTTATATTTAATATGATAAAATACACTCCAATTTTTCATATATGAGATTATTCATTACAGTTGTGTTACTTTACAACAGGGCTTGCTATCTTGGTCTCATCAATTTTTCTCTTCTGAATACTGCGTCAAGTACCGGATTTTAGGGAAGACGGGCAATCTTCTCTTCTGCATTGGGCGTGCCCACAGTTGTAAACACAGTTGCAAAAAGAGGTTGCATTAGGTTGGCACGTAGGTTTGCAAACTTTCGGATAGGGCCTGGAGATATCCCGGAATTAGAGCTGTTCTCCAGATGACAGTGATCAGTTTCTTTGCAGAAAATGGCAGCTCATTGTTGAGGCCCTTCCCCTCCTCAAACTATGCTCTCCCCAGGCTCCACCCACAAATTTCCCAACCTGGAGTTGGCAACCCTACTGGCACATTTCTAAGACATCTTCTAAACACAGGTGTCTTCTGTAGTCTTTGCGGGGGGGGGGACTAGAATGAGCTGGTTCCACGTGCTGTTGAACCTGGATTCAACTACCTTTGGCCGCACTGCCCTCTGACCAGCCCCACTGGGGAGCAACTACCAACTTCCTGTTCTTTAGTGCTCTCAAACCAGACAGCACCAATCTGTTCCAGCACCTGAGGACCTGTCACAGAGACTTTCCAGCCTGTGAGTCACTGCATATGTCACAGCTGTCTAGGAAGGTATGTGTACCACGCACTGGTGGCCCTTCAGGCTTGCCCCGCACAAGTCCTCCATTGAGATTGTCCTGCCAGAACAATATAAGAATCTGGCCGTTAAACTTCGCAATTAGCCAAGAAATCTGTGCTTGCATATTTCAGTTCTGCAAGACGGAGCTACCTTTTTCAGTGGTGTTTGCTAGCGCGGTCTAATTGCCCCATTTTCCCTCTGCGTTACGGAACATTAGCTCTGCAAATTTTCTCAGAAATAAGGCGAAATTGTTCAAAACCTCTAAAAGTAATGAGCCTGTATTAAAAAGTGCCCCGTGGCAATGAAACAAGCCACAGAAAGCCATTTCCTAATGTACAAATCTGGAATCAATTTGAAAAGTGTGGAATGTGCTAAATACCATTAGGCAGCAAAATGTGAAGTTTTGAAGAGGGCTTTCTTCTGCGAGAGATTAAAAGACTGGGGTGGGGGATAGGGAGGTGTTTCATGCCTTTAGTCCTTGGGGTCAAAGTCTTAGACGTCCAGCATTAGGCAACGAGGGATTACCTGTAATATTTCCACTTCCAGATCTACCAGACCACTCCCACTCCCACTCCCTATGGGTGTAGAGCCTCCACAAAAAGGCAAGTAAGACCCAGCCCTGCTCAGAAGCCCGGGGGGGGGGGAGCCATTTTCTGAGGGAAACCCAGCCAGAGCAAGTAAAACCCAGGCCCCGCTGGAGAAGGGGGGTGCCCCGGCTCTGGCTCCCCTTTCCTGTTGCTGCTGCTTGGAATCGTAGGGGGAGGGGAAGATAATTAATTGCCATTGGCCTGACAGTGTGACGTCACGTCTGAGTTTCTCCCAGAAGCGACACCAGTCCCCTCTAGGAATTCCTGGAAGCTCTATGGTTTTGCCGTACACTTTCCTGTGATCCCTAGAGAGGTGTGACATGACTTCCGGTTTTGCCCAGAAGTGATGGCACACCACTACCAAAGGCTGCCTACCCATGTTCCCCCTCCCCAGGCTCCAGTTAGAACCAGGTTAACCCTAAAACCAACCTTCATAGTAAGGTCCCAGTAAAGTTCCTTTGTGGCTCCCCAACTCTTTCTCAAGTGCTTGGGGGGGTATCCTTTCCCTTCAGTAGCCGCCACCACCTCCTGGTTTCTTTACCCCCTTTTCAATGTGAAGCCAGGAGCTGCATCAAACTGAGCTGCTTCAACGATATTAGCCACAGCAAGACACGTAGGTAGGAATCCAGCCAGTCTTTTTTATATATATTTTACGAACACGGGCTTTGTTCTACTGTCAGCATCACTGAAGAGTCCACGGGCTACAGAAATTATGGTTCTGAATACTAACAAAGAAAATGAAACGTAGAAAGCTTTGTGACCTACTTGGAAGGGACCATACCATACCACTCTCTCCCTGCCTTGTATGTAGAAAGGCCCTAGCCAATGTGGGTTCTGTGTTCCCTCTAAGATGAGTTGGTGTGAGCTAGCTCACAGGTTTTTAGCCTCTGGCTCACACATTTTTGTCTTAGCTCAGGAAGGATGGCTCCAAAGCAAACTGATTTATGCAGCAGCCAAATCTCCTGCTCACAACGTTAATGCCAGTCGCTCACAGAGTAGAATTTTTGCTCACAGAGCTCCATAGCTTACAGGGAACATTGGTTCTGACTGTATGGGCCCACCAGAACCCACCAGCCAGGTGTTCAGTTGTCCAAGGGATTTCCCCCGCAGGATGTGAAAGCATCTAGGTCTGGGAGAAAGGAGGGCTTCCCAGTCTCCCTGGCGCTACAAAAATTGGTGCATCTCCATATAGCTGCCACCCCTTCCTTCCACGAAAGGTCTCGTCCTGCTCTCAGATCTTGGCAACTGTGAACGCTCGGGGGGGGGGGGCACAAGCCTGAGAACAGGCTCAGTTCGAGAGGGGGAGCTTGCCTGTGGGGGCGGCAGGGCAAAAAAGGAATGGATGGAAGAATATGGGAACATTGGGGGAAAGAGACAGAACGCTTGTGGAAAGAAGGGAAGGGACTGGATTGTTGCATAACACTGGTTTACAGTGTAGACATAAAACAGATTTAGAGTCCCGTGGGGCACCTTGAAGACCAACAAAGTTTTATTCAAGGTATGAGCTTTTGTGTGCATGCACACTTTGTCAAATAGGTAAGGTTCAAACTTATAGCCAGGGGCTGAACAGCAAATCAGTATGTAACACGATGAAGATGTGCAAAGACAGAACTAAATAACAAGCTAAGGTTATATTGTCAACAGCTGAAAAGCAATAAATATGTCAAAATAGCAGATAAATGTGTAAAGGTGTATTTTCTAATTGTGGGAAGTAAACTGATACGCTCTGTTCTCTCCTCGCAGGCATGGAGGACACTGAATAGCATTTTTTTCTTTTTTGATGCGGATGCAGCAAAACATTCCAATATTCCTTGCATTACGTTCAGTATTCTAATATACTATTCTGAAAAAGAAGTACACTAAAATACAGAGGATGTATAGTCCTTGTTGAGAATACATATGTGAGGACTGAATGAGTTAGCATATGTAATGAGATAAGAAACCAATATCCCTGTTGAGTCCTGGGGAGGTTTTTGTTCCAAGTGTTGTAATAACTTGTAATTCAGCAATTTCCCTTTCCATCCTGTAGACATAAGTCATCCTTGCCTTGATCCTACCTCAGGCATACCTTCTTAAAGGTTGTTTACACTTTCTGACAGATGTTGAGAGCCAATTTGCAGGGAATCATGGGATGGGGGAATAATAATCCATTGGTATGAGACTGTTAGGTTCTGGGATTAGATTAGTGGCTTGCTGTTCATTTAAATCTGATGTTTAAATGAGCAAAGTTGGGAGTCCAGTGCTGACTGCTGAAGTTCAGGGCTATACGAGGAAGAAACTGCTCATCTGGATCTGAACTTAAACAGTTCAGTGGCCAGGTGGCCAGACTGCAGTTGGCAACATAAGAATGCAAGAGCCTTGCTGGATCCTTGGTCCATCTAATCCAGCATCCTGTCTCACACAGTGGCCAGCCAGTTCCTCTGGACGGGCATTTAGGTAGTGGGGGACTGGCCTACTAGCATCACTTCCAGTGAAAACCAGAAGTGCCATCTGAGACAGTCTAGGACTTTTCTGTCTCTACAAACTACGTATCATGACTGTAGTGAGGTTAAGTGAACACGGAGAGGCAGTTTTCGTTGGACTCCTTGTGATGCATGGGCGTATGTAATAAGAACAAGACCATCCTTATCGACGTTGCCACCTCCTCCGTACAACATTCCGTTCACTCCACTCCACAGCG
>NW_015160278.1:303597-313979 GCF_001447785.1 Gekko japonicus | reverse complement strand
CGGTTCAGCCAAGTTGCGTATCAAACTGTCACCTGCACTCTGCCCAATGAAAACAGAAAAGTCCAGTTCATTTAATTATTCTTTCACTATATGTATTACACGATAGTAAGGCACAGTCCAGCCAAATTAAAGCTCTTTTAAGCCCTGCTGATTTCAATATGAGAGGTTTTTTTATTGTTGTTCAGTCGCACAGTCGAGTCCGACTCTTCGTGACCCATGGACAAGATCCCGCCAGGCCCTCCTGTCTTCCGCCGTCCTCTGAAGTTTGCTCAGGTTCATGTTCATTGCATCGATGACACTGTCCAACCATCTCATCCTTTGCCATCCCCGTCTTCTTTGACCTCCAATCTTTCCCAGCATCAGGGTCTTCTCCAGTGAGTGCTCCCTTCTCATTTGGTGGCCAAAGTATTTGAGCTTCAGTTTCATTATCTGACCTTCCAGGGAACAGTCAGGGTTGATTTCTTTTAGGATTGACTGATTTGATCTTCTTGCAGTCCAAGGGACTCTCAAGAGTCTTCTCTAGCACCATAGTTCAAAGGAATCTATTCTTCGGCACTCAGCCTTCCTTATGGTCCATCTCTCGCAGCCATACATGACTACTGGGAATACCATTGCTTTGACCATGCGGACTTTTGTTGGCAGGGTGATGTCTCTACTTTTTATCATGCTGTTTAAGTTCGCCATCACTTTCCTCCCAAGGAGCAGGCGTCTTTTAATTTCATGGCTGCTGTCACAGTCTGCGGTGATCTGGGATCCCTAAAATCTCTGTTATTGAGACCAGTAGCATTAAAAAAGTGCTTTAGTTTTGCCTGGATCCTGCCCTGGTTGTCAGAGTAGATAAATAATGCAGCTCTAGCCATCTCTCATGGCCGGGGAATGATTCATCCATTCTTGCGTGATGCAGGAACATGGTTAGATGCCTGGACGACTCACAACACGCACATGCTTCAGAATAGTTTCATCCCTTGCTGGTGTTCTCTGTGCAAATTGAGTGGTAAATTATTTAACAAGCAGGTGCTGCAGAACTATATCCTGGAGATGATACCATTGTAGCTGACAACAGATTTACACAGTTCTGGGATGCCTTATTGATTTTGAGGTGTGGGTACGAGTATGTTCACATGAAATCATGTCATAGAACCATAGAACCATATGGGCCTGGTGCAGGTTCATTGGTCCCAGTTCCTCAACTAGGGCTAGGGGGAGATCAAGAGTGTTCCATGTGCTGCCCCCTTCCTCTTCCCTTTCTTGTGCCTAAATTCCCTCCGTATTCCTTTTTTCAGAGAGCTAGTCAAGTGGTTAAGACTGAACTTCAGCAGTTCGAGACCCGAGTGCCGCTTGACGGAGTGAGCTCCCGTCTCTGGTCCCAGCTCCTGCCGACCTAGCAGTTTGAAAGCAAGAAATTGCAAGTAGATAAACAGGTACTGCTTCGGTGGGAAGATAACAGCGTTCCGTGCACCTCGGCGTTTAGTCGTGCCGACCACATGACCATGGAAATGTCTTCGGACAGCGCTGGCTCTTTGGCTTGGAAACGGAGATGAGCACCGCATCCCTAGAGTCAGACTCGACTGGCTTTCGAGCAAGGGAAACCTTTACCTAGTCACAGTGTGGCAGTATGACTGCATTTACAAGAACGTTCACCATGGCTGGCTGTGAAACAGATTATGTAACCGGGGCTACCATGTGATCTGCAGACCCTGTTAAAGCTAACCACAATTTGCCTTAACATTTCAGCAGATCTGTGCTGGCTCCAAAATGGAAAGGAGGAAGAAGTTGTTCAAAAGGAGGAAGGTGTGTGCAAGCCTATAGCTGCTCCCTGGCCACGGTTCAGAAACGGTAAAGTTTGTCAGCACTGGAGCATAGAGTCAAGTCAAGAATGTTCCCCCACAGGCAGGGGTCATTTCCTGCAGGAGCGCACAGGAGCGGAGCTCCGGCAGTAAAGAGCCCAGGGGGCGGGCACATGCAACAAGCCCCACCCCCTGCTCCCAGCAGCCCTCAGTCAGAGCAAGAAGCAGCCAGGGTAAGTTGCAGAGCCCCCTCTGCCCCCCCAGTCCAAAACAGTCCAGTGGCACCTTTAAGACCAAGTTTTATTCAGGTACAAGCTCTCCCTCCTCTGCAAGGGACAGATGTGCACGTCCCCCCCCCATAGCTAGCAATCCAAAAGAGTCCAGTGGAGCCTGAGCGGTGGGTGTTGCCTTCTGACGCACTTCCGGTGATGTCAGGGGGTGTGGCATATGCTAATGAGTTATGCTAATGAGCTCCTGCACCTCTTTTTCTACGAAATGACCCCTGCCCACAGGCAAACTGGACAGGGCTTGGAGCAGGAGGCCAAGCTGCATTTATGCTCAGTTTGTCTCCTGAATGCACCTTAGAGATTTACACCACAGACGTCTTTATCGTATGCTGGTTTTCACATTCTTGAGCAGGCAACAAAAACTCAAAAGAAACCAAACTACTAACTAATAGCCAGACATCTTCTGACAGGTAGCGCTTTACCTCCTGGGAACCCTGCCAAGTGGCCTCACTCAGGCGTCAGACAAACCACAACGCAGGCTTTCCCCCGAATTTAACTAGCTGTGTTTTACAGGCTTCCATCTCGCAGCCTTCCCCCCCTTCACTGCTTTCTGCTCCAGCTGTATCTCTCAGGGTTAAACTCAGTGAGAGGCTGGCAGACACAATGGGCTCTTCCCAACTGAAAAAAGATAAATAAATTGCAGCCCTAATTTAGATTGAGGCTATGTGCAGGGGGCAGGCGGGGGTGGGGGGAGCTTATTCCTTCCATAACTGTAGTTCACCTGCTGAAACTGACATAACACACTCAGGGTGCGTTCAGACGAGGCATTTGCAACGGAATAGGTGCCGGTTGGAATCGGTGTACTTACCGGCGTTCACACGGCGAACATCTGCCTTCCGTCCCTAACCGTTGCAAAGAGCTTTACACGGTTGTATTCTGCCACTAGGTCCCCAAGTGGTGGTATCCTGAGTGCAACGGTTGTAATCACTTTACCTCCGTCTGATCGCTCTCCAACGTTGTAGAGCCACTTCCGTTCGGAAGCCCAAGGCTTCCGATTTTCGCCCACTTTTTTTTTTTAAGGTCGGCGATATGCGCTTGGGCGAAGCTTCGCCCTGGCGTTTAAAAAAAAAAAGAAAAGGTCCTTAGTTTAACTTTGAGAGGAGTCCAGGACCTCAGGGAGGCCACTTTGCTCTTTAAACTTTAAAGGTAAGTCCTTACCTTTAAACTTTAAATGTAAGACGGGGTGTTTTGCGCATGCGTGAAAATCGCCATTCTGTGGATGGCTGCCTATGCGCATGCTCAAACTGAGGTTTAAAAAAAAAACCGCCGACGCCCACTGCATGTGAATGGGCATACAGCGATGGGCTCTGCAGACAGGAGGTAAGTGTGATCGCGTTTCAGCTGGGATAAACTGCATCGGTTCCAACCGGTACAGTTTATGCCAGCTGAAACGTCCCGTCTGAACGCACCTTCAGTGCTTTTAGTTGCTTTCAGATAAAGAAAAAGGCCCCAAATGGGTGTGCATCCTTATTTAATTTGTTTTTGTGTTCTGGAGGTGCCAGGGGGAGACAGTTTCAACTGGCAAAATCATGCGTGTGTGTGTGTATTAAAAATTTGGCTTGGAAGCACAGAAGCTTTACGCAGTATCCCCGATCCCTCCACATTTTCCAAGTTAAGGGAAAATGCTGTTCAAACAAATGACAAAGATGATCTGACTCCAGTGGTAACAGGAGAAAGAAATTTTACTTACAAAAATAGAAGTTCATCTTACACGACATATTCATGTAGGTACATTTAACTTATTGTGAACCAATCAACTTCCAAAAGGTTAAGTTGCTACAGCTCCAAGCCCAGGTAAGAGAGAGAAGAAGAGAGGTCCCCTATAAGATGAAGACAGGAGACCAGCAATGGCCAAAGAGGCTCAACATCTAACCGATGAGAGGTTGGGGCCGACTGCCCAGTGTCCCTGAGTGAGAGAATTCTCTTAGCCCTTTCCCTCCCAGAGCCTCTTGCATGCAGAGTTACAATATCCAACAGATTCAGAGTCCTGTGTCGTTAACGTGAGATCCCGGTTTTATTCATTTTCAGATACGACATGCCTGCCTATTTGCCTTCCTAAGAAGTAGCTTTTCCTTTTTCTACCCAACCCTCCCTATGACTACAGCTGCCCTCGACCTCTTTCTCTCCCTGAGTTTGACCAATCATGTTCTCCAGACTCCTGGAATTTAGGGGCAGGGGTAGAGGGAAGGCTTACGCCCTGTCTCCATTTGCACCTTAGTCCTGATCCAAATTCCTTCAAGACAAAAAATTCAGGATTAGTAGGGTTGCCAGCTCTGGGTTAGGGAATACCTGGAGATTTGGGGGATGGAGCGTGAAGAAGGCGGAGTTTGGGGAGGGGAGGGGAGGGACTTCAATGGGGGTAGAATGCCATAGAGTCCAGCTTCCAAAATGGCCGTTTTCTCCGGGTGAACTGATCCCTACCGCCCGGAGATCAGTTATAATAGTGGGAGATCCCCAGCCACCACTGGGAGGTTGGCAACCTGAAGCAGTAGGTTTGCCAGGCATGGCATGGCATGGCATGGCATGGCATGGCACCCATGGGACGTGGAGGGGGGGAACTTACTGGGGAGGACACAAGGTCATTCCTGTGTGATGATGTAACTTCCAATGTGACCAGTAAGGTAAAGGTAAAGGTTCCCTTGCTCGAAAGCCAGTCGAATCCGACTCTAGGGTTGCGGCGCTCATCTCCGTTTCCAAGCCGAAGAGCCAGCGCTGTCCGAAGACGTTTCCGTGGTCATGTGGCCGGTATGACTAAACACCAAGGCGCATGGAACGCCGTTACCTTCCCACCGAAGCGGTACCTCTTTATCTACTTGCAATTCCTTGCTTTCGAACTGCTAGGTTGGCAGGAGCTGGAACTAGAGATGGGAGCTCACTCCGTCATGCGGCAACCCGGGTCTCGAACTGCTGAACTACTGACCTTCCACAGCCTGCAGTCTTAACCACTTGAGCCACCACAGCTCCTATGTGACCGGTAAGTGATGTCGTTATGCTGTGAGGACAACGCTCTCGTCACTCACCCGTGTGCTAGAGTGTCAACCCCCACCCCCAGACAATTACATCACTTCCAGGTCATTGCACGGGGATGACCCTCACACCCTCCCCTTGTGACGCTGGCCAGGACGCTGAGTGGTGGTGGGGAGCAGAGACCGGCTGTGGGGAAATGGGAACCATACTTGCAACATGTCTGTTTCAGCAGGACCCGGGACTAATAAATAGTGTGATGTGGAGTTAGGCTCACCATGCGAATTCAGAGTTAGGTCTGTAAAACTATACCGGGTCTTTGTAAGTATCAGATGCCAGTGGCCTGGGTTTGTTGGAGGTGGAGGGGAGGTTATTGTGACTGCAGCTAGGGCTGTCAGCCGTAAATAAGGGGGGGAAGGCAGGCCGAGAGAGGGTATAATTTCAGTGGCACAACTTGCAACACCATCTGCTCAGTGTAGGCAGAACATATCCAAAGGAAGTCTTTCAGGTCCTTAGCATTTCATATAAAAAATATTTTTATTTTATGTCAAAGTAACTTTGGCCAACCTGAGTTACTGTGTAAATAATTTAGGAGAAGTATTCTAAATGTCAGACAGCCCTCTTGACTTCCGATTAGTCTTGTTTTAATCCTGTCGTTCCGCGGTTTAAAATAAAGGCTCATGATCTCGAAATGAAACGCATCATAATTTTCACGTGCAAATGTTTCTTTTTCCCTTCGGAAGGAAGAGGGAAACGTTTTCCCCATGTTCTCTCATGTTTCAAATACAACAGAGGACTTCCAGGGGCCTCATTAATCAGAGCCTTTGGCTGTGATGGATTGCTATTCCTCCACCACGTTTTGATTCATTTCATTTTCATATAGTTTTGTTCTTGTTTTCTGCTTGCTGGAGGAAAGGCTTTTGCAGATGACTTGCTTTGGTGAAAGATAAGCTTCCAGAATGGGTTTAACCCCTTATGAATGTAGGTACAAACAGCCTGTCAATTCTTCAAAAACACACACAGCTCTCTAAACCTCCACATTGGACTTACTGTGCATGTATTTCCAGGGCTCTTTTTGTAGAAAAAACCCAGCAGGAACTCATTAGCATAATAGGCCACACCCAACAGCAAAACTCATTAGCATAATAGGCCACACCCAACAGCAAAACTCATTAGCATAATAGGCCACACCCTGACACCCTGACAGCACCGCTCATTAGTACATTAGGCCACACCCCCATGTTACCAGAAGTGTGGTCATCCAGCCACACCCACCTTTCCTTTCTTATTCTGTTTACCTTGTTTGTTGTCAAAACCAAGGGCTTTTTTTTGTAGCAGGAACTCCTTTGCATGTTAGGCCACACACCCCCTAATGTAGCCAATCCTAATGAGTTTCTGCTGTTGGGTGTGGCCTATTATGCTAATGAGTTCCTGCAGGGCGTGGCCAACTCAGGAGCCAGCCGGAACTCCGTTCCTGTGCGTTCCTGCCCCAAAATAGCCCTGTGCATTTCTGTGAACACCTAGCTGACCAACAGAGAGTTAGCACTGTCAGGTTTTACAGCACCAGTCACCTCATGGGGGAGGGGATGGTGAACAGCCCTGTATCTGAGTTCCCTTCCTTCTTTCCCTGGACACATCCAGGATGTGACGGAAAGGGTAGGGAGACACATCAAGCCCACAGATTATTATCCATTTTAGCTCATCCATGTGGGAACAAAAGATACTGCCCAGCACAGCCCAGAACATATTAAAAGAGACTATATGGCTCTGGGTAAAAAGGTGAAGGATCTGGGATGTTTTCACCAGTTCTTCCCGTTGAAGGCCGTGGCTTAGGAAGGCAAAGAAGAATACTGCAAATAAATTACATAGATGGTGTCATCAGGAAAGGTTTGGATTTTTGGACCATGGCTTACGCTGTTGAGATGAAGCTCTTCTATCAGGAGATGGTTTGCACCTCATGAGGGTAGGAAAAATGTGTTTGGTAAGAGCCTTGCAAACCGGATAAGGAGGGCTTTAAATTAAATAATATGGGGGAGTGAGACAAAAATGCAAAGCCTAGTATGATGCCAATAACTGGAGATAAGAATGCTCAATTCCTACTTTTCCTCAGTCTTCTCTTGCGAGGGAAATGGTGCTCAACATGGCTAAAACAGAACACATGATGAGGGAAGGGAGTTGTGGCCTAGGATAGGCATAGGGGTAGTACAGAAACACCTCGTTTCTTTAAATGAAACTAAGTCCTCGGGGCCAGATGAACTGCATCCAAAGGTACTAAAAGAACTTGTGGATGCAATTTCTGAGCCTCTGTCCATTATTCTTGAGAATTCCTGGAGAACAAGTGAGGTGCCAGAAGACTGGAGGCAGGCAAATGTTATCCCCATTTTCAAGAAGGGGGGAAAGGGGGATCGGGGTAACTACTGACCCGTCAATATGATGTCTATACCTGGAAAAGTTTTTTGAAAAACCATCAAACAGGCAGTCTTTGAGCACTTAGAAAGGATGGCTGTGATTACTAAGAGCCAGACTAACCTTGTCTCTCTTTTTTTGGAAAGGTATTACCTTGCTGGATCAGAGGAATGCTGTAGACATAGTTTATCATAATTTCAGTAAGGCTTTTGATAAGGTTCCACTTGGAGCACTGTTTGAAAATCACCGTACCACACTGTTCCAGAGTTTTGCAGAGCACATTTCTGTTATGGTCACCCTGAGGGGAGGGGCCGTTCCAGCAAGTCTTGAGTTCTCCACATGGACTAGTGACTTGAAATGGGTATCTTTCAAGTTATTATTCTAATCTGGGAGAACCGGGCTTGATTCCCCACTCCTCCACTTGCACCTGGCTGGATGACCTTGGGCAAGCTGTAGCTCTGATAAGAGCTGTTCTTGAAAAAGAGCAGTTTCTGTCAGAGCTCTCTCAGCCCCACCTGCCTCACAGGGTGTCTGTTGTGGGGAGGGGAAAGGAGTTTGTAAGCCACTCTGAGACTCCTTTGGGTAGTGAAGGGCGGGGTATAAATCCAATCTCTTCTCTTCTTCTCTTCTAAGAAACTAATAAAACCTTTTTCCCCCCTGAAGATTGCAACCATATATTTATAAGTCCCATGGAACACAAAATGCATTTTCTCTTGCTGAGAGGGTTAAAATAAGAATGGTTTTAGGGGTGGAATAATACACAAAGGCAACCCTGGCGAGTTATATAATTTTGCCATGATCTCCTGCAAGCAATGCCATGCCGTTATGTGCTAACTGCGATTCTCCCTCCCTAGTTTGAGCCCTGAGGGCATCTGTAATCAACCAGATAATAGAGGCTGGAAAATAATCTGTGCATTTTTACAGATCCCCAAGCATTGATTTCTCTCCCCTGTTGGTACATGTGAGAGAAAAAGATAGGGAAACTCTATATTTTAAAAACAAAGGGAGATTAGAAAACAAACAAACAAAACCTCCTCCACAGCTAGGATTTATTTATTTATTTATTTTATGTGAAAAGGGAAATCAGGTATTTTCCTAGCCTGAGGAGATCCTAAATCTTCCACCTTTAATTACGTGGCAAGTGGATTTCCATGGTGTTATATCCACCACGACCAGGGGTCATTTCCTGCAGGAGCGCATAGGAGTAGAGCTCCAGGAGTAAAGAGCCCAGGGGGCGGGCACATGCAACAAGCCCCACCCCCTGCTCCCAGCAGCCCTCAGAGCAAGAAGCAGCCAGGTAAGTTGCAGAGCCCCCCCCCAAGCCCCCCCGGTCCAAAACCATCCAGTGGCACCTTTAAGACCAAGTTTTATTCAGGTACATCCCTCCTCTGTGAGAGCAGATCTGTATGTCCCCCCCCCCCCATAGCTACCGAGCCAAAACGGTCCAGTGGAGCCTGAGCGGTGGGTGTTGCCTTCTGACACACTTCCGGTGATGTCAGGGGGTGTGGCATATGCAAATGAGTTATGCTAATGAGTTATGCTAATGAGCTCCTGCACCTCTTTTTCTACAAAATGACCCCTGACCACGACCCTTTACTCAGTGGCTGGGGTCACTGAAGGGCATTCTTGCTACTTCTACAAAACTGAAAGATGCTCTTTTTGTGCTTGCAAACCTGCATACCCTAAGATGAAAACCCTCTTGGAGCAAGAGCCCCTGACTATCTAGGGCTGGGGTTCCCAACCTTTGTGGGCCTATGGGCACATTTGGAGTTCTGACATAGCCTCAAAATGGCTGCCAAGGGAGGCAGAGCCAGCAACAAAATGGCTGCCACAGCTCACCTTCCGCCAGTGTTGTGTTGTGGCGGCAGCTGCTCCCAAGGCAACATTTTAAAAAAATCTGCACAGCCAATCAAATCTCCAATGGCTAGTCAGCAGCCTTGCTGGCCCCACTCACTTTCTAAAACCACTTGGTATGCATGTGGAAACATGTTAGTGGGCACCATGATACCGTGCCCGCAGGCACAAAATTGGGGACAAAAACTGAAGGGAAAAAAAGGGGGGTGGAAAGGTTGAAGGAGCTGGGTATGTTAGTGTGGTCCTTTGGTGGAACTTTCCATTATCTCTCACCAGTTTGCTGGATAGAGGAGGGGGTGCATGAGTGCTGTCCCACTCTGGTTGTCAATAGTCCTGGGCCACCTGCCACTTGTAACTCTAGGCCCCTGAGAGGCACTTACATCGCTAAAAGAGCCTACATCTGGGTACATCACTCCCACCCCAGCCACTTCTGGACAAATCAGCTCTGCCCCAGGGACACTGAGAATCCATGAGCTCTTATCATTTCTTTTCAGTGACCGCCTCTTGAAATAAATGTCTGGCCGAGAAACATCAGCAACAACAACAAAATACTAAAAAGAATGAGGAATGTCTCACATGTCACATTGCATATGTAGTTTCTTGCAGGTTCTGTAGTGGCACTGACCCCTCCTGGGGTGGATGTTGCGGCTCCAACTCTTAGGTGGTGGTGGGGAGGTCCCGTTTGCATGTGTCCCCTGCCCCACATCAAATGTCACAGCCATACACCAGGTTTTGGAGAAGTGTGGAATAAATTGGCCACAACTTTATTGGATATAGCTGTAAGACGCATTAGCACAGCATGGGTCCCCCGGATCCACAGCACAGGCTGGCCCAATGCCAGTCGATGTACCCATCGCAGCCAGCCAGCCGGCTTGGGTGGGAGACCCTGGGATGGCAGGTTGCCCCTAAGTAGGGTTGCCAAATCTAAATTACTCACCGGCGGGGGGAGCGTCTTCTCGCTCCGGGAGCTGGCTGGGGATGTGCGCGCGCGCCGCCGGAACATCACCGGAAGTGATGCATGACGTAGGGCACGTTGGGGGCGTGGCCAAGATCGTCGGGGGGGAAACCATATGGTTCCCCCCCC
>NW_015160278.1:296199-303562 GCF_001447785.1 Gekko japonicus | reverse complement strand
GTTCTTCACCTCTGGTGACGCAGCTTCGGGGGGCAGGGTTCCCCCCGGGGCCCGATTCCGTCGCATCGGAAATCGGGCCTCCAAAGCGGGGGATTCCCTGCCCCCCGGGCCCATTTGGCAACCCTACCCCTAAGTGATCTCCCATGCCATCTGCTCTTGAGGGCAAATACTGGTAGTCCTGGGGCTGGCCTCTTCCCATCAGCCATCATGCCAAGTTCCCCATATCCGGGAAACGGCACACAGGCCAATTTCCAAAAAGAGATCTGGACCCATGCTGATACCGCCAAAAGTTATGACAAGTAATAAAGCAGTAAACCGGCAATAAACAGAAACCACGTGACTATCAACTGCAACTCCAAGTAATGCAATCATTTCCACATGTGCCCCTCCCCTAGCACGCTATAAAGGGGTGGGATTGATGGGCAACAGTGTATTCTTTCTAGGGAGAGGCCCCTTCCCCAGACCCACTCGGGCCCTGCTATTGGACCCTGGGGAGGGGAGTGCCCAATCTTTCCCATCACTCCTTGGCCCGGCCTAGGGTTGCCACCAGAACATCACAAAAACCATGTGTCTCCCCCCCCCCGACGATCTGGGCCACGCCTCCAACGTGCTCTACATCGTGCGTCACCTCCGGTGACGCAGCTTCAGGGGGCGGAGTTCCCCTCGGGGCCTGATTCCGCCATGGCGGAAATTGGGCCTCCAACGCGGGGGTTTCCCCGCCCCCCGCCCCTACTTGGCAGCCCTAGCCCGGCCCCTTCCCAGCTGCCTCAGTAACTGGCCCCCAACTGTCAGAGATGCTTTAGGCTGGTCCTGCTTTGGGCAGGGGATTGGACTAGATGGCCTGTACGGCCCCTTCCAACTCTATGATTCTATGATTTCCAGGAGCAGCCCAACCCCACGCTGCTTCCGGCTGCCTCTCTCCCCCCTGCTGCCTGGGCACCGCAAAAATCGGGCCGTGGGTGAGTCGGGCCCTCCTCGCTTCTCTTGGATGGTCGTTGATTAGAGCAGGTTGTGCGACTTACGTGCTGCTCTTGACTGTGACGCTTCCCCTGCTCAACGTTGCATTTCCCTTGCTCTGCTACGATCTTCCCTTCAGCGGAGGACCCGTAAGGCCTCAGACTAGAGGAGAGAGGTGGCCGCACATGTTGTTCTTCCTCCATTCCGTACCTTCTGCTCTTATATACTACCTGAGCAGGGATACTCCATCCTCCCTGGCCTACTGCAGATCCCCCTTGAATAGGCCACCCTTGAAATCCCCTCCCAGGGCGGGTTCCTCCCCTCTACCCTTTCCTCCAGCCAGAGGTGCCCTGGGGCCCTGTCTTAGCTGCAGCTGCTTCCTGGGTTGCTCCCTTTCTAGGGTTGCCAGCCTCCAGGTGGGGCCTGGAGATCTCCCGCTTTTACAACTGATCTCCAGCTGACAGAAATAAACTCCCCTGGAGAAAATGGCTGCTTTGGAGGGTGGACTCTCTGTGGCATTGTCCCATGCTGAGAAGAATAATAAGAAGAAAAGATTGGATTTATACCCCACCCTTCACTCAGAGTCTCAGAGCGGCTTACAAACTCCTTTCCCTTCCCTTCCCCACAATAGGCACCCTGTGGGGTAGGTGGGGCTGAGAGAGCTCTTGACAGAAACTGCTCTTTTTTCAAGAACAGCTCTGAAAGAACTATGGCATGCCCAAGGTCACACCAGCAGGTGCAAGTGGGGGAGTGGGGGATCAAACCCGGTTCTCCCAGATTAGAGTCCGCGCACTTAACCACGACACCAAACTGGCCCTCTTCCCTCCCCAAACCCCGCCCTCTCCCGGATCCACCCCCAAAGTCTCCAGGTATTTTCCAAACCAGATCTGGCAACCCTATCCCTTTCCCAGGCAGGGCTGGCTCTCCCTGGCCACCAAACTGTTAACAGAACCCTGAATGTGCAACCCTGCCCTGCCTGTTCTGGTCATGGCCTAAGCTAGCTGCTGCAGCTGCCAGTCGCATATGGCTTCTCTTGGCCAACATGAGTTTCTCCTGCAAGTCCAGAATTGGTCCTGTCACTGGACATTGACATCTGCCAAGACCTGTCTCACTTCCCTTCCTCCTCCGCTTCAGTTCCACCTTGCTCGGCCTTGCCCCACCCCATTTCTGCCTCACTTCCCGTTGCCTCTGCTTCATCATAGACCATTTCTGCAGTACGTCCTTGCCTCTCTGAAGCGCTGCGGGAAAGTCTGTTTTAATGCTGCGAGTCTGTGGCACCACTTCTGCAGTAGGGGCTTTCCCACGGCATTTTCTTCGCTTATCGTGAGTCCCTGTGCACGCTCAGGGAAGACTGCACATATGTGAATCCCCCCCCCTCCCCAGAAGAGATTTACTTCATTACATCGGTTTGTGCAGCGTTTTTCACAGGAAAATGTGAAATCCTTTTTTAAAAAAAAAAAAAATTCACACAGTGGGAATGTCGGAGTGCAATATAAGTAGCGTAATAACGTGATTGCCTCAGACTATTAAAAGAACAAAGAAAAGCAATGGAAACAATAAGCTAATTAACTGTTTTGCGGTGACATGGGGCTGAAGGGTGGGATGTGCAAATGTGGAGGGGAGGGGAGGGGGAACCTAGGGTTGAAAAACACCGGATGAGAAAGATTTCCCCACTAGGTTGACGCAGGTTCAATGCTGGATTACAAAAACTTCCCGGAAACATGGGATTTGGATGCTGTGTGGCAAGAGGGAGGAAAGTGCATTTTTACACCTGGGAGGGCGAAATCAGCTGCAGAAACCAGGGAAAGTTGTGGATTGATAGGAGTGCAGGCGCAGAAAAATTTGACACTGAGGAATCCGTCATATCCAGCCTTGCTCATGGCTAGGTCTTTGCCACATGACATGACAGGAGACAGGTCCGAAACTCCCCAGATGGTCCACCTGAACACATTAACCCCATATCTTTCACTAAGGTAAAGGTAAAGGTTCCCTTGCTCGAAAGCCAGTCGAGTCCGACTCTAGGGTTGTGGTGCTCATCTCCGTTTCAAAGCCGAAGAGCCAGCGCTGTCCGAAGACGTTTCCGTGGTCATGTGGCCGGCATGACTAAACACCGAGGCGCACGGAACGCTGTTACCTTCCCACTGAAGCGGTACCTATTTATCTACTTGCAATTTCTTGCTTTCGAACTGCTAGGTTGGCAGGAGCTGGAACTAGAGACGGGAGCTCACTCTGTCATGCAGCAACTTGAGTCTCGAACTGCTGAACTACGGACCTTCCACAGCCTGCAGTTCAGCGTATTAACCACTTGAGCCACCGCAGCTTTCAGTACAGAACAGCAAACTCCACCAAGGTAGGGAATAGTGCTGGGCAATGCTCCCCCTAAGCTGTGGAGTCTTGTGAGCAAAAATTCTACTTTGTGAGCGACTGGCATTAAAGTTGTGAGCGAGCGATTTGGCGGCTGCATACATTAATTTGCTCTGGAGCCGTCCTTCCTCAGCCAAGACAAAAAATCTGTGAGCTGGAGGCTAAAAAACAGTGAGCTAGCTCACACTAACTCAGCTTAGAGGGAATACTGCTGGGCTATCAGTGGGTGCACGATAATGGTTGGCTAGTCATTTGTACTCTGAGCACTCGAGGGAAATCCTTGTCTAGGCCAACATTTCTCCCTGTTTTAATCAGCTTTGGAACTATTGCTTGGAAAGCCAGGCACCTCCAAAGAACACTGACATTGGCAATCCCTGGCAGAAAGAATCTTCCTCTTATCGACCAGGGGCTCTTGTCTTCACCTCTGAGCCTAAGAGCCCTGCAGATCAGTCCAAGGGTCCAGTTGTTCCAGCGCCCCGTTTTCCACAGTGCTCAGACAGGTAGTTGTTTTAGAGTGCAATCCTAAGCAGTACTACTCAGAGGTAAGCTCCATGTTATTCAGTGGGACTTACTGCCAGGAAGAAGAAGAAGAGGTTGGATTTATACCCTGCCCTTCACTACCCAAAGGAGTCTCAGAGCGGCCTACAAACTCCTTTCCCTTCCCCTCCCCACAACAGACACTCTGTGAGGTAGGTGGGGCTGAGAGAGCTCTGACAGAAACTGCTCTTTTTCAAGAACAGCTCTGACAGAACTATGGCTTGCCCAAGGTCATCCAGCAGGTGCAAGTGGAGGAGTGGGGAATCAAACCCGGTTCTCCCGGATTAGAATCCGCGCACTTAACCACTACACCAAACTGCCCTTGGGATTGTAGCCATAATGCATTTTCATCCCATCCTTTCTCCAGGGAGCTCAGGGCACCATATGTGGTTTTCTCCTTACCTGCATTTTCTTCTCACGACAACCCTTTGAGGAAGGTTAACCTGAGAGGTAGTAACAGGCCTAAGTTGGGTTTCACGGTCAGCAGGGAGTTGAACCTGGGTCTAACGAGCCCTAGTCCAATGACCTGACCAATAGACCACACTGGAAGCCCGCAAGTAGTACATGAAGGCAGACGGCCTTCCCTGGCCGTTGATGCTCCTGTTCAAATAAATTTGTTATTTCAAGAGTCCCCAGCCTTTTGGAGCCTGCGGGCACCTCAGGAATTCTGACACAAGGTGGTGAGCACAGCCACAAAATGGCTACCTCGGGAGGCGGAGACAGCTACATAATGGCTGCCATCACTGGCCTTCAGTCACACTGCAAAAATCCTTCTGCTTATGGTGGCAGTGGCTGGGACATCACACGCTGCAACAGCAACCTTTAAAACTCTGTGTGGCCCCATTTGACCCTGCCCACTCTCTCCAAACACTTGGCGGGCATCAGGAAAGAGGTTGGTGGGCACCATGGCCCCCTACAGGGATAGGGTTGCCAAGTCCTACCTTAAGCCGCAGCGGGGAACTCCCAGCTTGCTCTGGGAGCGCACACGTGCACTGCGGGCATGTCATCTGGAAGTGACGCGGAGCACCGGGGGCAGGGCTGCGGTCATCCGAGGGATCCCGATCTGCTGCCAGCGGGCAATGGGCCTCTGGGGCGGGGTTTTCCCCGCCCCCCGGGGGGACTTGGCAAGCCTACACAGGGACTATGTTAGGGGTCCGTGGTCTGTTGATTTTTCCCCATCTCTGATTATTGCTTTCCTGTTATACAAGCAATAGCAAAAGCAAAAAAAGAGAAAAAACCTTGAATTTGTGTCCTAGAAAATATGGTTGAATGCATCATTAATTTTCCTTTACAAGTTAGATGTCTGATGCATCATTTCCCCCCCCTCTGTGAACCCCGTTCACATAAGCCATCGGCTTATTCTGCTATATCCAAACTAGGTTGTGTTCAGTTCATGTGAGACGTATGCTTCCCCCCCCACACACACACACCCCTTTTTACAAACAATGCAAAATCACATCTACAGTTTTGTTCTTCTAACCCCTTTTTCTGGTATGCAGCCTTATAAATGTTGCATAAGGTGTCGATATCTTTCTTTCTTGGTGTGTTTTTTTTGTAAGTTCGGCAAGGCGGCACGGTTGCGGGGAGTCAATTTATTTTATCACGCCAAATCTTCTGCCTCGGAAACTTTGTCCCTGTTTGCGGCCTGGACGTATCTGACCCATTAGGGGGCTGTTGTGGGGCTGGGCCCGTCTTATGCCTCTGAAATTTATTTATTTATTTATTTATTTGAGTATTTTTACCCCGCCCTCCCCGCAAGCGGGCGACAATCCCTGCCATTTCTCCTCCTGTATCTTGGAGACTCTCCTACCTGATTAGCACAAGAGCATTTCCTGATGAGGCAGATCTATATATATTTGGAAAGCTTTCAGCTAAGAAAGAAGCAGTTCCAAGAATGGACAGGCCACATCACATGAACACAGGAAGGTGACTTAGACTGAATCAGAGCCTCAGTCCGTCAGGCTCAGTATTGTCTACCCAGTCTGGCATTGGCTGAACCTGGGACCTTCTGCATGCCAAACAGAGCCCCTACCACTGAGCCACAGGTCTGCATCCGTTGCAGAAGGCATCGCAGATCCCTTCTTGCAGGTTTACCACTTTTTGATGCGTTTGCATTTATTTATTTATACCCCGCTTTCCTCCCCAGGTTGGTACTGAAAGCAGCTCAGGACATCATTCTCTTCTCTATTTTACCTTCACAACAACAACCCAGTCAGGTAGGCCAGGCTGAGGGTTTGTGAGAGGCCCAGAGTCACCCAGCAAGCTAGAGGGATGCCAGGCTCCAGGTGGGATCTGGGGATCCCCCGGAATTCCAGCTCATCTCCAGACTACAGGGATCAGTTCCCCTGGAGGAAGTGGATGCTTTGGACTCTGTGGCACTGTACTCCACTAAGGTCCCTGTGCTTCCCAGGTTCCATTCCCAAATCTCCAGGAGTTTCCCAACCTGGATCTGTCAACCCTACCCCCCATCCCCCGCTGGTGGGCAGGGGGCACCTGGCAAACTGGGGGTTTGAACTAGGGTCTTAGCCTGCCACTGTAGCCACTTCCCCGCATTGGGATCTGGTCCTTCAACAGTAGGTTGATGGACAGATTAGCGGATGTGGGTTACTCTAGTTCTTCTTGAATGCGGAGGTTCCTTGGAACCAGGGCTATTTTTGGGTAGGAACGCACAGGAACGGAGTTCCAGCTGGCTCCCAAGTTGGCCACGCCCAGCAGGAACTCATTAGCATAACAGGCCACACCCAACAGCAGGAACTCATTAGGATTGGCTACGTTATGGGTGTGTGGCCTAACATGCAAAGGAGTTCCTGCAACAAAAAAAGGCCCTGGGTTTTGACAACAGACAAGGTAAACAGAATAACAAGCAAAAGGTGGGTGTGGCTGGATGACCACACTTCTGGTAACATGGGAATGCGGCCTAATATGCTAATGAGTGGTGCAGTCAGGGGTGTGGCCTAATATGCTAATGAGTTTCTGCTGCTGGGCATGGCCTATCATGCTAATGAGTTCCTGCTGGACTTTTTCTACAAAAAAAGCCCTGATTGGAGCACTGTTTGAAAACCACCGTACCACACTGTTCCAGAGTTTTGCAGAGCACATTTCTGTTATGGTCACCCTGAGGGGAGGGGCCGTTCCAGCAAGTCTTGAGTTCTCCACATGGACTAGTGACTTGAAATGGGTATCTTTCAAGTTATTATTCTAATCTGGGAGAACCGGGCTTGATTCCCCACTCCTCCACTTGCACCTGGCTGGATGACCTTGGGCAAGCTGTAGCTCTGATAAGAGCTGTTCTTGAAAAAGAGCAGTTTCTGTCAGAGCTCTCTCAGCCCCACCTGCCTCACAGGGTGTCTGTTGTGGGGAGGGGAAAGGAGTTTGTAAGCCACTCTGAGACTCCTTTGGGTAGTGAAGGGCGGGGTATAAATCCAATCTCTTCTCTTCTTCTCTTCTAAGAAACTAATAAAACCTTTTTCCCCCCTGAAGATTGCAACCATATATTTATAAGTCC
>NW_015160278.1:295925-296066 GCF_001447785.1 Gekko japonicus | reverse complement strand
CAATGCCATGCCGTTATGTGCTAACTGCGATTCTCCCTCCCTAGTTCTAGCCCTGAGGGCATCTGTAATCAACCAGATAATAGAGGCTGGAAAATAATCTGTGCATTTTTACAGATCCCCAAGCATTGATTTCTCTCCCCT
>NW_015160278.1:282971-294200 GCF_001447785.1 Gekko japonicus | reverse complement strand
AAATTTCTACTGAGATTACTTTATATGCTTTGCATTTGGTTATTCCACACACTAAGGTCCCGGTCACACGGGCTGGAAAATGCGGCGGGGGGGGGGGCCCCGGAGCAAACTAACCTGCGGCCCCCGGAGCCAACGGGGGGAGCCCCGGAGCAAACTAACATGCGGCCGCCGGATCACACGTCCCGCCAACGTCCTATGGTTCGGGGGGAGGTGCCGATCACACGACAAGCCTGCGGCGCGGCAAAGAAGTGGCACGGCGCAATCACAGCAGCAATGGCTAGGCATCGATGCTGTGGCAAACGTGGCACAACAGGGTTGTGGGGTTTTTTAAACCGAAATGTGCACATGCGCTGTTGGGTGCTTGTGCGCATCCCGTGGAGACTTGGGGGGGGAACCTTTTTGTGACGGGACATGGGCGGGCGCCGGATGCCATGAACTACCACCGGAAACGCGATCAGATGCCCGCCCTTGCCCCGCCGTTTCCGGAAACTAGTACCTCGGAGGTACTAGTTTTTTACACCGCATCTTCGGCAGGAAGCCTTGGGTTAGCCACGGGAGCTCTATGCTTCCCAGATGTTGCGGTGTGATCACGCCCGGAAAATCCGCTTATCTTCCGTCTCTGTAGCGTGGCTAATGCTCCGTGTGACTGCAGCCTAAGAAGTCCTTTGCACCAGTAGGAAACAACCTATCTACAAGTTTCTTAGGTTTCACTATTGGCTTCCATTCCTATCCATCATTTGATTTATGGTTCATTAAAACATGTTTTTCTTTTTAGAATGGAGTTTTTCTCGTAAGGGGGTCCAGAATGATAGCCATCAAATCCTTTGATTTAATGAAAGAGCCAGTTTGTTGTAGTTGTTAGGAGTGTGAACTCTAATCTGGGAGAACTGGGTTTGATTCCCCACTCCTCCACATGCAGCTGCTGGTGTGTGACCTTGGGTCAGTTACAAAGTTCTTTCAGAGCTGTTCTCTCAAGGTCAGTTCTCGAAAGGGCTTTCTCAGCCCCACCTACCTCACAGGGTGTCTGTTATGGGGAGGGAAAGAGAAAGGAGACTGTAAGCCACTCTGAGGCTCCTTTGGGTAGTGAAGGGCGGGGTATAAATCCCATCTCCTCCTCCTCCTCCTCTTCCTCCTCCTCTTCCTTGGTGGTCTCCTATCCAAGTACTAACCAGGGCTGACCCTGGTTAGCTTCTAAGATCGGGCTAGCTGGTACAGCTGAAATAATTAGCATCTGTAAATGGTGGGTCACTCTGAGTGAAGGGTGGGGTATAAATCCAGTCTCCTCCTCCTCCTCTTCTAGAATCATCAGTGTCCACAGAACTGATGCAGCCAAACTTGGAACCAGTGTGGTGTGGAGCTTAGAGTGTCATATTAGGATCTGGGAGACTCTAGGTTCAAATCCCCCCATTCTGCCAGGGAAGCTTGCTGGGTGACCTTGGGCCAGTCGCACACTCTCAGGCTAACTAACCTCACAGAACTGTGAGGATAAAATGGAGGGTAGGAGAATGATGTGAGCCCCTTTGGGTATGTATAAACAAACACTCTCCTCCAGTATGTTACCTTGTCCTGCTTAGAGAAGTTTCCATTAAAGGTATGCTAGAAGTCTTCTTAGGGCTGCGGTGGCTCAGAGGTTAAGATGCTGAGCCGCAGACCGGAAGGTCTGCAGTTCAGCAGTTCGAGACCTGAGTGCCGCATGACTGAGTGAGCTCTCGTCTTTGGCCCCAGCTCTTGCCAGCCTAGCGGTTTGAAAGCAAGAAACTGCAAGTAGATAAATAGGTATTGCTTCGGTGGGAAGGTAACAGCGTTTTGTGCGCCTCGGCATTTGGTCACGCCGGCCACATGACCACGGAAACGTCTTTGGAGAGCGTTGGCTCTTCAGCTTGGAAACGGAGATGAGCACTGCTCCCTAGAGTAGGATTCGACTAGCTTTTGAGCAAGGGAAACCTTTACTTTTACCTAGAAGTCTTGTATTTGTGTTTCTAGTGAGATTGCTTTTCTTGGTACAGGAAAACACTGTCTCAATCTGTGTTTGACTGGAGCATATGAAACGGAGCCCTTGTTGTGTACGCGGAACGCCACTAGGCGGCAAGTCAGGAGCTTGGATTCCCTGGACAATGGGAACATAGGATCCTCGTTCCCCCCAGCTCCAATGGCCACTTTGGCAGGAGATTCAAACCTTGTTGGCCTTGTAGGGCCGTTTTAGTCAGTCTTGTGTTAAGCAGGGCTATTTTTGGGCAGGAACGCACAGGAACCGAGTTCCAGCTGGCTCCCGAGTTGGCCACACCCAGCAGGAACCCATTAGCATAATAGGCCACACCCAACAGCAGGAACTCATTAGGATTGGCTACATTAGGGGTGTGTGGCCTAACATGCAAAGGAGTTCCTGCTACAAAAAAAGCCCTGGGTTTTGACAGCAAACAAGGTAAACAGAATAAGAAGCAAAAGGTGGGTGTGGCTGGATGAGCACACTTCTGGTAACATGTGGGTGTGGCCTAATATGCTAATGAGCTGTGCTGTCAGGGGGTGTGGCCTAATATGCTAATGAGTTTCTGCTGTTGGGTGTGGCCTGTTGTGCTAATGAGTTCCTGCTGGACTTTTTCTACCAAAAAAGCACCGGTGTTAAGTACAATAAATGTGTGCAAGAGCATGTCATCGTCCGAGTCATCCATGCGGCGAACCCAGTAGTTTTCAGCCCTGACTTGGATGGCCCAGGCTACCTTGATCTTGTCAGATTCTGGAAGCTAAGCAGGGTTGGCCCTGGTTAGTCTTTGATTGGGAAACCTCCAGTGAAGTCCAGGGTTGTTCCACAGAGGCAGGCAATAGCCAACTGCTCTCTGCTTGTCTCTCACCTAGAAAATCCTATGGGGTCGCCATAAGTTAGCTGTGACTTGCCTTGCTGGCATTTTCCACCACCACAGGAAATGAGTACTGCTGCTAACCCTGTTTTAAATGCTACATTTTTGTGTGGCTGTAAAAATGGAGTTATTCCGTTTGATCTTTGCAATTGTCCTGCAAGGCAGGGACCTCCACACTTGGATAAGTTAATGCAGAGACCTTTGTGGCTGAGCAGGGATTTGCACCACATGGCCACAGTCCAGATACAATTTATCCATTACCACAATGGTGCATCCGTGTGTGTGTGTCTGTCAGCTATGCTGCCATGAAAGTTGGGGAGGTTGGTCTATGTCTGGTTAATTCCTATTGCTTTCCTTTCAGGTTAATTGCTATTGCATTCCTTTCTGCACTTTTTCTGCTGAGAGCTGAAACGCTTATCTATACAGATGTGCAGGAGGGTGTTGTAGTGTCTGGGATTTCATTAGGTGCCGTGGGAGAGTGTTCGTTCTCAGCTTCAGCTACCTAATGGTCTCTAAGCCTTAGCCCGCGCGTGGGAGGCTGCCTAATTGGCCAGTACTGGGGGGGGGGAGTGCATACGAACACCCTGTATCCTATTATGCCCATGGGGCCGCCACCATTCTTAACAGTGCCTATGTTACTGCATCTATAGCTCTGCAATAAAAGTATAACCGTTCCTGAATGCGTGTACTTCGTTGTTGGCTGTGGGTTCTGACAGTGTCCCCTTATGTCCTTAAAGGCACTAGCTCATTTTCCCTGCCTGGCTAGCTGAGTTGGAATGTATTTTTGCAGCAAAGAAAGAAAGAAACCCCATCTCTTACTGGAACGTAAATACAAATCCACACAGATATTGAAATTGTAAAACCCTAGTTTCATCCTGTAAGACCACCAACAAAGTAAGCAGCAAATTCTAATGGTGTCGATACAGATTCCTGTCTCTGAGAAGTTGGATGAAAATGTCTAATTTCGTGGAAGCCATCAAAACAGAGCAGATGGTGAGAACTTCTAATGGCTCCAACATCGGTTGGATTTGGTACAACACATGTACGGTTCACAGACTTGCTATCCACTTCCAGCCATCTAATTCCCGATGGAGCACCCACTCACTGAAACAAATGTTTAAATTGGTATTGGATAGCCTTGGCAATCGCCTCGTGCACCATTCCATTAAAAGTGTTTTGTTTTCTTCCAGGGCTGGGGGAGAAAATATGAACTCCTTTCAGTGCAAAGACAGTGAAGAATGATTTGCCAACCATTCATCCAGTCCAAAGCCTAGAGCCAAATTCTACCATCAAACGCTCAATCCCATTGAAATCAAAGGGAACTTTATCAAAGGGGGCAGAAGCTGACCTTTAGAGAGGATATAGCCTTCTAAAACTAAGAGTCTCGCCGGGAAGAGAATTCCGAAGTCGGAGCCTGTGCAGCTTTCAAAAATAAAGTGGTGGCTATTTAAATTCCCACTGACAATTGGTGGCCTAACATGAGGAGGGAGAGCATGAAGGGATTAATACTATCCACCCTGAACAAATTATACAAAATTAAAGAATTAAATGGTACTTGGCAGCAAGAACCACACTGAGAACGAGAATTAGGGGGTGGGGTGTTGTTAAAGTATCAGACTAGGAATGGAAAGATCAAATCCACTCAGCTATGAAGTTTACTCAGCTTAACCTTAAACTAGCCACTTTATCTGAGCCTAGCTTAACTCTTAAGACTAACTTAGAGGGTTGAGGATAAAATGGAGGAGGGGAGAATCCTATATGTTGTTCTGAGTTCTTTGGGAGAGTGACATGCCTGACAGTGGGCTCAAAGCGATGTTCAGTTACACATTTTAGACAGGGGACTAACAATGTTCATAGGGGATAGGGAAGACAACATATATTCATTTAATTGCACACGCTGTCACTGCACGGCGTAAACGTCTTCTGGCTTGGCTCAGTCATTTTCCGAACGGCTGCTTGTCGACCAGGCTTTAGAACCCATATGTCAAATCGCCACACTGCCACCGCCTGGCCGGAAACATCCACTGCAGGGCGGTTTTGTAGCTGAGAAGTTCTTTAGCCTTTTCCCGAACCTCGACCAGGACGTCCCGACCGTCAGCTAACACCCTCCCACAAGGGAGATTGGTGTGCCCACCCTCTCTAAGGAGTGGTTCCCATTTTATCTACTCGCCGAAGCTTTCGATTAGTTGGGTGGACGATGAGCTGGGGACAACAGGCTGGCTGCTCACACCAGCGCGCGGGGCTCGAACTAACACAGTTCGGATGTTAAGACAGTGGGATATACCCACTGTGCCACCGCTCCCCTCTACCCAACACACACATGCCATAGACCCAGGGTGTGGGTGCCATGGAACCTGCTTGACACCTTTCTTGGTGCCCACCAAGTGTTTTCAGAACCTGGGTGGGGCCAGGTGAGACTTTTGCCCAGCAGAGCTTCTGATTGGCCACTGGAGATCTGATTGGTTGTGCAGATTAAAAGACATCACAAACTGGCTCTGCCTCCAATGGCAGCCATTTTGTTGTTTCACACACTGCACTGTGTCAGAATTCCAAATATGCCTGCAGGCTCCAAAAGTCTGAGGGACCCCTTGCCCTAGATGTTGTCCACAGATCTGTGAAAGCATCCCCCCCCAATAGCTAGCTGCGCAGTAGCCATGGTGGTGGAGTTTCATTTTCTTCTGCTTGATAAGGTCCTTTTGCATATGCTCAGCTGCTGAAATCAGTTCTCTCCCGGGATTATGGATCTTCTGGTGAAATATAACGCAAGGTAGTACTACAGATCACATAAGGCTGTGAGAAAGTGTGCATGTATGAAAAGAACCTTGATGATAACATGAATGGAAATGAACAGCAAACAGTAAGACTTCTTTTTTAAAAAAATACAGTATTTATCATCACTGACTGACTGATCTGGGATCCCAGTAACGTCAGGTTTGGGGCAGGAAGGAAACTCAGAATCCCATCAATCAGTAGGAAAATTCATGCGTGAGACATCCCGCCCACTGCAATGCACTGAAGCTTATTGTTTGGATATGAAGAAAGTAACCCACCAAACAGGCTCAAACTGCTCACGGACAAACTGCTCAAGGGGGGGGAGTCTCCTCATGACTGGTAAGCACAACATAAGCAGAAATAGCAGTTATTCAGTCTTCCTAACATTTTGTTTTTCTGACAAACAATTTTTTGCTCATACCCTGTGTTAGGGACCACTAAAACTCCCAATTCTGCCCTAATTTCTGCTGATCCACAAATCAAGGTAGTCAGCAAGACCTACAAAAAAATGTTTCTATATATTGCTACCAATAAACACTAACGTCTGGAGACAACGTTGATTTATTCTTAGACAAGGATTTTCTTATGATATGATGGAATTTGTTCATTGTTATGTAGTGTTTATTGCTAGCAATATATAGAGAATTTTTTTTGTAAGTTGCTGATTACCTTGATCTGTGTCATGGGTCCTGGCCAGAGGTCATTTTGTAGAAAAAGAGGTGCAGGAGCTCATTAGCATAACTTATTAGCATAACTTATTTGCATATGCCACACCCCCTGACATCACCGGACATATGTCAGAAGGCAACACCCACCGCTCAGGCTCCACTGGACTGTTTTGGATTGCTAGCTCTTGTGGTGGTGGGGGGAACATGCAGATCTGTCCCCACAGAGGAGGGAGAGCTTGTACCTCAATAAAACTTGGCCTTAAAGGTGCCACTGGACTGTTTTGGATTGCTAGCTATGGGGGGGGATGCGCAGATCTGCCCTCACAGAGGAGGGAGAGCTTGTACCTGAAGGCAGGCCGGGGGGGGCATTGCAACTTAACTGGCTGCTTCTTGCTCCTCATGGCCCGACTGAGGGCTGCTGGGAGCAGGGGGTGGGGCTTGTTGCATGTCCCCGCCCCCCTGGGCTCCTTACTGCCGGAGCTCCGCTCCTGTGTGCTACCCCTGCAGGAAATGACCCCTGGTCCTGGCTCAGCCGAGGCTGACTATTCCTCAGACAAGGAAGAGGCACAGAGCGACCCAGCCTCCTCCGGAGTCAGCTCCAAAGAGGAACCTTTGCCAAGGAAGGAGCGGCTCCAGCATCTGAGGTACAGCAAGGCGAAGAGCCTGGCCCAGCACCCCCAGTTGGAGACACCTCAAGGCCAGAGTCCCTACCCAGCTCACCTGAATGTCCCAGATGCAGGGCACGCCAGCATCTGGAGGTGCAGGAGAGACTGAGTGCCAGACTTCAGCTGTTGCAAAGGCAACGTGAGGGGCCGTATTTGCAGGTCACCTCCCAGGGAAGGGAAGATTGGAGTATAAGCAACCACGCTCACCTGCCTAAGTGCAGATGCAACCATGTGATCTTGAACCTTCTCCCGACTGCCAGTCTCCGCTTTTTGCTCCTGAGGACTCTAATTTCCCGAGATTCTGACCTTTGGCTCTGTTTCTCGACTTGCTTTGGGAATGTGTATCCAGCTTCAGTGAAGTATATCTGTGGCGAACGGCCAGAACCAGCACAATTTGTGGGTCAGACTCTCACGACTGTTTTCTCAGTACTTGTTTCTAGACATGGTCACGAATGTCCACATTTGTCTGCCTCGAAACTACCAGACTCCATCAAACTCCAGCCCAAACTTGCCAGATTTTCGCCCTGCCAGGGTATCCTTGCTCCACTCTTTTATTTATGTTGATATATTCAAAAATTTAACACCCTGCCTCTCTATTTAAAATGCCCAATATCCCTTGCAACCGTATTAAAACATGTAATGATCCAATAAAAATTATCAAAGGTGAAACCAATGTTGCTATCATTCTGCATATAATCTGTCACCTCTCTTAAGTGCCAGACACATTCCCTAAAACCCAGCAGGAACCGGTGTTTTTAAAGGAAACGCTGGCAATGCATTCACTTTTTCCTTAGTTGAGTGATTTTTTCTGTGCCCGCGTGTCATTGTTTGTTGAACTCTTCGCCCATAGAGGTCTGCAAGGAACATATGTTACTGCTACTAATGAGAGCAAGGATTATTAGAATTGTAAGATGCTTAAAAAGGGTGTAGGGAGACAAAGAGAAACCTTTGTCCTGAAAGATCCCCCGGGATACTATTTGGGTATTGGCATAAAAATTAGTAAAATGGAGTGTGACTTTAAAGAGGCTACCCTGCATTTTCTAGAAAGAGGGTAATGATGAACATACATCTTCATTAGCATATTGAGGTCTATATTAGAAGTAATCATCTGGCACTAAAGAAAATAAATAGTATGCTTTTGAGGATAGCCTTGCAAATAAAATGAACAATTTTTTTAAAAAAAGAACCTTCCCAATCAAGCACTGAACTTCAGTATATTAAGGATGCAATCAAAGCTGTATTTTATTTTTATGTAGAAACGGCAGACTCGTTTAAGAAAAGCAAAGGAAACCCCCAGGCGTGTGATTTTAATTAAGTCCCAGTATGCTGCCAAAAGGGCAAATATTTACTGTATGAGGGTGTTGAGTCTAATATTCAGCAACTCCCGGGTACAAAGAATTAAAACATGAAATCTAAAAGAAATAAAGAGGCTTACTCTCTCTTCCCCCTCCCTCAGCCCAGAGTTCATCCAGCCAAAATAATTTCAAAATAATTTCATAATAAATAAAATTAAATAATAAATAAATTACTTCTGTCACTCAGATCATATGACTTCCCTCCTCCAGTTTGGTGTAGTGGTTAAGTGTGCGGACTCTGATCTGGGAGGACCGGGTTTGATTCCCCAACTCCTCCACTTGCATCTGGCTGGGTGACCTTGGGCAAGCTGTAGCTCTGATAAGAGCTGTTCTTGAAAAACAGCAGCTTCTGTCAAGAGCTCTCTCAGACCCACCTACCTCACAGGGTGTCTGTTGTGGGGAGGGAAAGGGAAAGGAGTTTGTAAGCCGCTCTGAGACTCCCTTGGGTAGTGAAGGGCGAGGTTATAAATCCAGTCTCCTCCTCCTCTTCTTCCTCTTCTTCCTCTTCTTCCTCTTCTTGCATTGATCACCCACCCCATTCCAGGGCTGCCAGGTCCCTCCTGACAACTGGTGGGGGATTGGGGGAAATTTACCAGGAGAAAGAGGAAGGCCCAGGTGGCCTTCCTCAGGAAGTGATGTCATCACACTGCAATGCTGTGGTGATTCTCTGGCATTTGGCCAAAAACTCTATGGTAAAAATGGCTTCTGCCATAGAGTTCTTGCCCAAATACCAGAGAGTCGCCCAGAAGTCACTGATGTGATGATGTAACTTCATGTGCCATGTGGCTTGGGCCTTTCCTCTTTCTCCTGGTAAGTCCTCCAGCCAGCCGGCTAATCTCTGGTGGGGGGATGGGGCCTGGTGTGGGGGGGCACCTCCACCAGGGGGGTTGGCAACCCTACCTCATTCAGGATCCAATACAAACTCCTTGTCCTTTTCTTTGTTCCATCTGATGTTTCTGTCTTTATGGCCAGTTTCATACAGGTTATTTGTTTTGGGTTCAACCTAGGGTTCTGAAGTCCACCGTGGCCAATGGCAGGAAACGGAGGGGAAGGGCTGCCAGCTCCAGGTTGGGAAACTCCTGGAGATTTGGAGATGGAGTCTGGGGAGGACAGGAACCTCAATGGAATACAATGCCATAGTGTCCACCCTCCAACGCACCCAGAGGAACTGATCTCTGTAGTCTGGAGATGAGCAGTAATTCCAGGGGATCCCCAGGTCCCACCAGGGAAGTCCCCCCCGTTTCGCAGCATCATTGTGGTGCATTTGTGCTCCTCCTGGGCTGTCCTTGGCTCTTCTCCTGCTCTACTGCAAAATTTTGGGACAGACTGAAGTAAAGCCTAGGGCACTGCCACGAGAATGGGAAAGTTTCCTGGCCCTGCCACTTCCCCTGCCCCTTCTCCACTGTGGCCATTTCCTTCTCTTGCCACCAGGGGGCTTTTTATTTTCTACTGGGCACTTGCATATTATTGTATTATTCTAATGATATAACCGGAAGCTGCGGTGGCTCAAGTGGTTAAGACGCTGAACTGCAGGCTGTGGAAGGTCGGTAGTTCAGCAGTTCGAGACCCGGGTGCCGCATGACGGAGTGAGCTCCCGTCTCTAGTTCCAGCTCCTGCCAACCCAGCAGTTTGAAAGCAAGAAATTGCAAGTAGATAAATAGGGACCACTTCGGTGGGAAGGGAACAGCGTTCCGTGCGCCATGGTGTTTAGTCATGCCGGCCACATGACCACGGAAACGTCTTCAGACAGCGCTGGCTCCTCGGCTTTGAAACGGAGATGAGCACCGCAACCCTAGAGTCGGATTCGACTGGCTTTCGAGCAAGGGAACCTTTACCTTTTTAATGATATAACAATCTCAGGTTCTGTGAACTCCCAGCTTGCTTTAAAAATAAATAAATAATAAGGGCCTGGATGCCTTCATTTCAGAGCTGTAAGCAAAAGGCTGCCTCCACAATAAAAGGAACAAGAAGCCTACTTCTCTAAAAATGAAAGCTGGGAATTCAAACAACCTCGTACACAGATTCGTATATGATCATAAATGATATCATGATATTCAATTGCTGAGTTAAAAAAAAAAACAACTGAAAATGCCCGGGTGGTATCTATGTTGGGGAGGGTGGCTTCTACTCGGATTTTTTTGGAAAGGTAGGTAAACTTGCCATGTTGAATCTGCCTTGCCCACTGTGCTGTGTTGGCAGCCACAGCAACAATCGGGAAATGACGCAACAGGGAAACCTGTGTAGAAAGCACCTATTTATTCTGTACTTTTCCTCTCCCATTCTCACCCCCCCCCAAATCTCTTGTTCCCTTTAAGAGCTCCACCCATTCCCTTTGCTACCTCCTATGCCTGGAATCCCTTCCCAAAAGGGGGATATGGGGCTTAGGGTTGCCAGTTTCAGTTTGGGAAATACCTGGAGATTTTGGGGGGTGGAGCCTGCAAACCACCAAAAAAAGTTTCACCGTACACATAAAGTATTACACGGTGAATTGTGTCCTTAAAATGAATTACTGTTTTCTTTTACAGTCCTTTTTCACAGAAGTTATTGATCGCTCCCTTTTTGTCTCCGAACACAGTCACACATAAAGCAGCTACAGATTGCCTAGGTTGCCATCCATTTCTTCTGACATCTCCAGGCCGCTGTCTCAATGGTGGAGCTGTGAATACATACTGATGCTTACAAACAAATTCTATGCTATATACAATAGATCATCTCTCCCTTATATATAATTGAGTAAGACGCAGCGTAAGACAAAATGTGCTCCGTCAGCCATTGGCTGGCCAGCTGCCGCTCAAGGCTGCTGCCATGCCATTGGCTGGGAGGCGGGAGGCAAACGCTGCGTCTGAACGGCGCGGCGGCGGCGATAAGCCGCTCGCCGCCGCCCAATTTCCGTCACCCACCCACCCACCTAAAA
>NW_015160278.1:252670-282171 GCF_001447785.1 Gekko japonicus | reverse complement strand
TTTCCCTCTCTCTCCCCTCCTCTCTAACTCTGTCTCTCTCTCTCTACCTCCTCTTCTCCCTTCCACCCGCCCTTCCTTCCTATCTAGGGCCCGTTGTCTACCGCCACAACGGGCTTTGCTTACTTGTGTATACATAATTAAAATACAATTATGGAGACCAGAGAATCTTACCCTCCAAAGCTTTAGAAGCTAACTCTGATTTAACAGTCTGTCTTGCTTCAGTTCGACCCTCCTGCTGGGCTCTGATCACTAACTGAAAACACCATACTAAATCCTTCCCCAGTTTCCATGACTGTTCACAGCTGTGCAAATACTTTTAAAAAACTGTGTATAATAATGTGTATATAACTTCTTCAGGCCGTTGTCTCAGTGGTAAAGCTATAATTACATATTGATCATACTCAAAATCAATTTTATACCATATGCAATAAATCATACGTACATATTCAGAGTACAATCATGGAGACAGAATACAATAAATAAATCTTACCTCAAAAGCTCTGGAAGTTACCTCTGACTTGCCAGTCTACCTTTCTTCAAATCAGCTCTCGAATATGGGTCTAATACTGACTGAAAACACCCCATTGGTGTTGGAAATATGTGGCAAGGTCTAAAATTCAGTCATTATAGGGTTAATGTGCTATTGTTTAGACTGACCTGGAAGGGAACCTGGCACAGAGCCAATGGGAAGAGAGCCTGGGAAACTGAAGCCTATTTGCTAACAATCATTGGTTAATGCGTTCAGGTGATTTCCTTCTAGGGGTCAAGAAGAAGAAGAATCTCCATTGTTGTAGATGGTGTGGTCAAAGTGTAAAGATGTAGTCTTAGGTGTCTTCGTTGATTTGTAGATTTCCTGTGAACCCTTCCCTTAGAAATAAAGATTTTTACATAGAAGAAAATGCCTCCTCTCCAGTGAAGCAAAGATCCATTGCAATCTCCGAATATTTAACTATTTTGCCAATTTTCCCAACAATTGGATCTTCCCCCTGTTTCCATGATTGTTCACAATTGTGCAATACAGTGTGACAATTATGTGTACATTCAAAAAAATGAAGAAAAATCCATTGCCAAATTCAACCCTTTTGGATACATGGTTCCAAATCTGAATATGAAATAAGTCTCTTTTTGTAAGAGTAGTTTTTGAATATTCGTTCTATTGTACATTTGTAACCTGTACAATATAGTAAATCTAATTTCTTCAGCCATGTGGCCTACTTCAATATAGTGAGACATCATGGGTGCTTCTATAATTTTATTTTTTATTCGATTTTTATGTTCAAGAATTCTGGCCTTAATTGACCTTGTAGTGGAATCTCTCTCCTTATATATAAAAGAGTTTTCATGTGACTCTTCCACACGCCTCCCCAGCCTTTGGGTCCCTGATCTGTCACTCAGGAGGGGGGCCAATCCCCTGGCCGCATTGCCTCCCTCTGTCACCTCCATCCTGCCCACAGACCCACCGGGCACCATCTCGCCCTCAGTCTCTGGGGAGCCGCTGGGTGGGATGGACGCTTCAGTGGCTGGACGCCTCTGAGGCCCACCACCTCACTGCCTGGCCTATGCCCACATGGGGCCCAGCGCCCCACTGGCCAGTGGAGCACTTGAGGTGGCCCCAACGCTGCCGGCACCCAGCCGGCCATGGACACTGTGCCAACTCATTCCGCCACCCCTTGAGCCGGGGGCCTCACCAGGGGGCTGACAGCACAGCCCTGGCCCTCATTCCCCTCGCAGGTGGCATGTGGCTGAGCCACCATGCTGGGCAGAGGGCCTTCATGCTGCCACCAGTCCTCCTGCTGCACCAGCTCCCAGTGACCCAGGACCAATGCACTTGGCTGGCCTGTGACCCAGCTGCTGCTGCCGTGTCGCCAGGCCAGCCAGCGGTGGAGCCAGCCCGGAGGACAGTGCCTGTGCCCGCACAGGGACACCGCTGCGGCCCATGCCGCCACCCCGGGGTCTCGGCAGCACGTCCACGCCATGGCCACAGGGAGGTCTCGCATCCTTCTAGGGCTCGTTGTATTGGTCCTACAACGGGCCTTGATCCTAGTATATATATATTTACATGGTCAGATGGCCAGATAGATTATGAAACTTAATAATAATGATGATGATGATGATGATGATAATAAACTTTATTGTCATTGTACATAGTACAACGGAATTAAAGATGCAATCATTTCAGTGATCTACAACAATATTCATATACACTCACACACCATTCACAACTGTCCCATAACTCCCTTAAGGTTCACATAACAACTTAAAACCACCTATGTCACCCAAATTCCAATTTCATGCAGCATTTACGGCAATAATAGCTCTCGAATAAAAACTATTTTTTAATCTATTTGTCCTTGCTTTAATTGTCCTATATCTTCTGCCCGAAGGCAGCAGTTCAAACAGGGAATGTTCAGGATGTGACAAATCCTGCAAAATGTTCTTTGCTTTTTTCAAACATCGAGAGTTATACAATTCCTCCAGGAATGGGAGAGGGCAGCCAATGATCTTCTGGGCTGTAATAACAACTCTCTGGAGTGCTTGAACTTCAGCTACTGAACAAATCTATTTTCTACTTAATATTGAGTTCCATACATTCAGATCTTGATCCTTCTATTATGAATTCACAAGCCGTACATCTCCCACATTTGTAAAACCCTGATGCGAGAGTACTTCCCCCCCCCAAATCTTCTCTTTGATATCTGAACTGATAATTCTGTCTCCAATACTATTAGCTCTCCTCCACCCTATCAGTGTTAATTCACTACATCCTTGATAACATGCCAGCAGCTGAAAATGCTCCTGATATGTTGTGCCATGTTTGAAAATTCAAAAGCACAGGTCAATCTGTTAGATATGAGTTTTGGTTTATCCTGTAAACATGTGCCTCTGTCTGTATTGCCAGTTTCATTGCACACTGTGTGCACAACCTTCATTGGATAACCCTGATCCTTAAAAAACTTACATAAAGTCAAAGCATTATCCATAAAACCTTGCTCCCTGGTGTTGTTCCTTCTGATTTTTATAATCTGGCTTTCAGGGAGACTTGTTCTTAATTGTCTAGGCTGACAGGACTAAAATGAGAGTTAGGAGTTACGATCAGTGGGATTCTTAAACCCTCTTACCACAAGATGATAATTATTCCTAAATATACTTACATCCAAAAAAATCAATGCTATTTTGACACAAAATTAACAGAGAACTTTATTTTAGGATATAAAGAATTAACCCAGATCTTAAAATTGTCTATACTGGATGGATTCTCTAAGATAAAAAACAATCATCTATATAACAGTGGTATCTAGATATTTCACTGTAAAAAGGATTCACTTCTGGGCTATATATGAAGGTCTGTTCAAAGATGTCCATAAATAATATGGCCATGTCCGGAGCACAGGGGCTTCCCATGGCTACCCGCCCATGTCCGAAACTAAAAGTCCATATCGTAGTTGAAATAGTTCTTTTCAAAAAAGATATCCAGAATGTCCATTTAAAAAAGTGTGTGTGTGGGGGGGGTGCCACCTATCTGATCTTCTGTCTAAAACATTCTCTATATGTGCCTCCTCCTGCAGAATGTTCGTGTAGAGGGCACCCATGTCAATAATCATTAATAAGGCTTCATTAGAAATTTTCTGACCTTCTAAATTATTAATAAGGTGTCCCTTATGTAAGACTTGATATTCTCTGCCTGAGTGTGGTGGGCATGGAAAGCACGGGGTATGCTGCGCTATGATGACAGAAAAACAATGAAGGTGTGGCTGTAAGGTAAGGCCGAATCCTGGAATTCTACACTTTGAAAATGCGAGTGAAAGATTGAGGTAAGTAAAACTTCTTGAAAATCCAGGATTCATAGGCTTGCCAAGTCCCCCCGGGTGGCGGGAACTCGTGCGCGTCACCCAGAAGTGACGACGCCGGGCATGCTGGGGGTGGGGCCACGGTCATCTGAGGGAAAACTCTATGGTTTTCCCTCGGATGGTTGTGGCCCCGCCCCCAGCGTGCCCGGCGTCGTCACGTCACTTCTGGGTGACGTGTGTGCGGCGCACGCGCGCTCCAGCCACCCTCCAGCCGCCAGTGGGGAGTCCCCCACTCTTGCAAAAATTTGACTTGGCAACCCTAAGGATTCATGAAATGCAGGGCTAGAGGAAGGAACACGTGGATCGAATCCTGGCATGCAGGATCTTGTGCAGAACCATTTGGGTACTTCGAATATTTGAGGACCCTGACAGCGAGGCAAGCGCTTCTGTGGAAATGGCCATTGTCAAGTATATTGACAAATGAGTCGTTTGTAGGGCCTAGCCAGCAAGACGCTTAGGTTATAAAATGCTGACAGTTTCTCAGGAAAAGCCTTATTAGGAACGTTTCTGGCATTAACACAAATTCTTCTAGTGTCTGGAGTCTTTTTTTTCTCTCCTCAGAAATGAAGAGCTCTATGAATAGCTTGATTATTGTGGAAGCAATTAAGGCACAATCTCTGTCCAACATTCTCCCCCCCCGCCCATTCAATTGTCCTCTAATCCCGGAGGCATTTTTTGCACAGATTCAGTGGCTCCTAGGCCTGAAATTCTCCTCATAACAAAAATCCAAATGCTATCTTAACTGGAGAAATAAAATGTCACTAAGGTGACATTAAAACTGTACAACTGTGGGATGGCTCAATAACTAAGCAGCAGCTAGAATCTGCATAGAAAGTGAAAAAGAGCAGAACTTTTTTTATTAGGTGTGAAATTCATTATCTTGAGAATCTCTGCCTGTCTGCTTTTTTAAAGTAAGTTTCAAGCCCGTATGACTGGAAAACTAGGCTTTAAAGTGTGTGGGAAGTGCCCACTGACATTGTTGGGGTATAGGGTTGCTAGACCCCTGGTGGAGGTGGGGACCCCACTGCCGGACCTTGCCCCCCACTGCCAATCAGCTCTCCAGTGGGGGGGACATACCAGGAGAGAGAGGGAAACTTTGTCACTGGCAATGTGGCGACATCAGCTGTGGTGTGCAACCGGAAATGACATCATCATGTCAGCTATGTTTGGGTATGTGGGCAAAAAACTCTATGGTAGAAGCCATTTTTTCCGTTGAGGCTTTGCCCAGATACCAGAGCATCACCCCAATGTTGCTACATGATAATGTCCCTTCCAGTACACACCAGAGGCAATGTAGCCACATCACCAGCAGTGTCACCTGGGCCTCCCTCCTGCTCCTGGTAAGTCCCCCCCCCCAATCCCCTGCCAGTTAGAGGGATTTGACAACCCTATTGGAGTATTTCTAGTTACTTGGAGTCAAAACTTTAGTGCTGCCGTAGATTTTAATTTTATCTCATGGGGAGTTAAATAAATGATTCACTATAAGCAATGAGGCACCCATTTTCATAATTTATGCTGATTGCAGAATTCTGCTTTGCAGGATAACAGTATGTGCATGAATGTGATGCAGGATTTCATGCAAAACACGGATGCCTTGGATAGTACCTTTTACAATTAGCATAGGTGCCCAGTGGGAAAAATTACCTTGTTTTCACAGAGCTGGTATGAACAGTGCCTAAAACATACCCTTTCAGACTGCTGGTAGAGAGAGGCTCACATATCAGAAGGACCACCTCTCCTGAGAAGCTCTGCTATGGCACCTTGGCTCTGGCTTGTTAAAGTCTACAAGTTTAGAACAATGTCTGCTTGTTCTAGAAGGGGTTTTTTTTTTTAGTAATGGCTCCTCGGTGGTGGAACCGCCTTCCTGAGGAAGGCTTCATTGGTTTATTGGGCACTGTACAAAACTGAGTTATTTTTGTGAACCTTAACCCTTTGATGGCCTGTTATCAGCTCCCTGTGCATTTTACAGCTCGCCTGCCCATTGAGAGAGGAGGTTCCTCTCTCTTTGATGTGCCAGAAGCTTGTCACCTTAGTGGGGCCAAATGGCCTGGGTTCTCAAATGTCTGTTATTCTGTTTTTCTTCCTATGTAGAGACTACATTTCTGAGGAGGGTAGGCAACTGTTAGTTTTGGCGGGAGGGATGCTCTGGGAGAGCTATGTGTTTAGTGTGTGTGGGGGGTAGCTGACTGTTAATTCTGGCGGGCAAATACCGTGGGGTGATTGGGTCCTGATCTTTAGTGCTTTTACTTGAACACACTATATCAGTAACCTTCACGCGTTCAACTTCAGTCCTAACAATAGCTCGTGTCCAGTATGGTATCTATCAATGTCTCAATAAAGTTAGCTTTCTTCAAAGTGACTGGTGTTGAGAACTGATTTAACCGGGATCCTGACACCTGGCTTTTGGGACTGGTGTTGAGAAGACTCCTTTTGCTGGGTGAATATAGATGATATTTTCATGGTTGCTTTATCCCTAAATAGTATAGGTTTAAATAGGGATGCCAGCCTCCAGGTGGGACCTGTGGATACCCTGGAATTGCAGCTCATCTCCAGACTACAGACTATCAGTTCTCCTGGAGAAAATGGATGCCTTGGAGGGTGGACTCTGTGGCATCGTATCCCTCTGAGGTCCCTGTCCTCCCCAGGCTCCATCCTCCAGGAGTTTCCCAACCTGGATCTGGCAACCCTTTCTCCCCCATCCCACATTGGTGGCCGGGGGGAACCTGACAACCCTAGTTCTAAGTAACACTGTAGTCCATCTTGCGCCCTTTTCTGAGAAAGGCAGGCTGATAACGTCATACAGAAACAAGCACGATCAAATTATCCTTCGTTAAGAAAAACCCACATATGTAAGGCATAAGTGCATACTACATTTTCCACAAGGACATTGCTGTGTTGCGTGCATAGGAATGTTTGGTCAGAAATGATTCAGCTCAGGGCATGAGAGTACAGCGTGCATCCTCTCCTGTTTCTTCTTCATTCTTATCACTCCTTTCTTCATTCTGCCATCCTAGGTTTTCCCCATTTCTATCTAGAAAATCTTCTAGTTTAAATTCTGAATCAATCCTATGTTGTCTCCCCTCAAAGTTAAATACCATGCCTTCTGGCATCAGCCATCGGTAAGAGATATCGTTATCTCTTAATAACTTCTCCAATATTGTGTAACTTTGCCTCCTCTCTCTAATTCTCCAAGGGACTCCCCGCCGCATTTTCCTGACCTGAAATGTAGCTTCATCAGTACATGTGCAATCCTCTAATGGGCAACTAGCTGCTCTCCGGGACCATTTCATGTCTGTTTACCTGATAAAAATTATACACACAATTTTTGTTCGCCTAGTTATGGGAAAAGTCAGGCTTGTAAGTGACTAAAAGTCCAAACAAGATGTGACAGTGGGCTCCTTTGACATGTGATGAAGATATGTGCAGGGAGGAGCCGTGGCTCCGTGGTAGAGCACCTGCTTGGCATGCAGAAGGTCCCTGGTTCAATTCACTCAGCTTAGCTTAGCTCAAAGAGTGATGGTGAAGATAAAATGGAGGAAGGAAAAACGATGCCGTGGTCAGTTTTACAGGGCTTACAGTCATTGATTCCCCCAAGTGAGGTCATAATCATAATTCAAGCCCCTCCTTTTCCTGTCACGTTGCTGTGGTGTTGCACAGCTTCCTGTCATGTGCTGGCATCTCAGTGGGTCCCCCCGTGTCATATGAGGGGAGGGGTTTAAGATGGTTCTCAGGTCTGGAAAGGTGAGGTGTTCTGGTACTCCCATCTCTTTAAGGACCTGCCATAGTTTGTTGTGATCCACACAGTCAAAGGCTTTAGCATAGTCAATGAAGCTGAAGTAGATGTTTTTCTGGTACTCTCTTGTTTTCTCCATAATCCAGTGAATGTTGGCAATTTGATCTCTAGTTCCTCTACCTCTTTGAAACCCAGCTTGTACTTCTGGCAGTTCTCTATCCACGTACTGTTGAAGCCTAGCTTGTAGGATCTTGAGCATGACCTTGCTAGCGTGTGATATGAGTGCAATTGTGCAATAGTTTGAACATTCCTTGGCATTGCCCTTCTTTGGGATTGGAATGTATACTGACCTTTTCCAATCCTGTGGCCACTGTTGCGTTTTCCAAATTTGCTAGCAAATTGAGTGCAGCACTTTAACAGCATCATATTTTAATACTTTGAATAGCTCAGCTGGGATACCAACACCTCCACTAGCTTTGTTGTTAGTATTTTTGGTAATACGGGTGCTTTATTTGGATTGGGATGGAATGTGAGCGGGTGGTGGTGAAGCGTGACTCCCAGCCCCATTTTCTTTGAATGTATTCTTTTATTTATATTTATTTAAAACATTTCTGTGGCTCCTTTCAACCCAACTCAGGGTCCCCGAGGCAGCAAACATTAAAACATTTCAAAAATTAAAAACAGCATTTAAAAATACACATATATAGGTGTTTTGTTTAATTGTTTTAAATATTTTATTAAAATGCAAACAAGGAGGAGGTCTAGTAAGAGCTAGCAAGGGAATGCCACCCCCCCCCCCCCCCAAGAGGTCTTCATCTGCTGGCGGAAGAGAATGATAGAGGGAGAGAGATGAATCTCCCTGGGGAGGGAGCGTCAAAGTTTGGGCTGCCAAACTCCAGTTGGGGCCTGGAGATCTCCCAGAATTCCGACTGAACTTCAGACACCAGAGTCCCTTTACTGAACTTAGAGATATTTGGCTACAGAATTGAGACTATGCGGAATCTGCCTTGAGAAAGCACCAAAACAGAAGTCACGGCTGTTCCATTGCTGGAGCCGCAGGGAATGCAGCACACAGGTGAAATATGGACATGAATTGATTAGGGCACAGCTTACAATTTTAAAACTTTGGGAAGTCTTTCAAGACACTTGGCCCAGGCACTTTACCTTTTCAATGTAATTATAAAAGAGACATTTACGCTACTTATGAAATATTTATAAAACTGTTTACACTAAAAGCAGGGCTATTTTTGGGCAGGAACGCACAGGAACGGAGTTCCGGCTGGCTCCCGAGTTGGCCATGCCCAGCAGGAACTCATTAGCATAATACACCACACCCAACATCACACCCAACAGCAGAAACTCATTAGGATTGGCTACGTTAGGGGGTGTGGCCTAACATGCAAAGGAGTTCCTGCTACAAAAAAAGGCCCTGGGTTTTGACAACAAACAAGGTAAACAGAATAAGAAGCAAAAGGTGGGTGTGGCTGGATGACTACACTTCCGGTAACATGGGGGTGCGCAGGCCTAATATGCTAATGAGCTGTGTCATCAGGGGTGTGGCCTAATATGCTAACGAGTTTCTGCTGTTGGGCGTGGTCTATTATGCTAATGAGTTCCTGCTGGGCTTTTTCTACAAAAAGAGCCCTAATTAAAAGTATTAATCATATCACGGTTGTTATATAGTTTGTTTCAAATAAAGCATGCCAGCATTATTTGGGGTGTCACAGCGTGTGGTGTGGGAGTACTGTATTGGGCCAGGTCTGGAAATTTCAACTCCTCCCCCTAAATTACAGGCTCTGTTTGATTCCCTTTAAAGTCACTGGATAAGCTGACATTGATATCTGCTTTGCTTGTGAAGTAGATCAATGAATCCTTCTTCAAAATATTGCCGTGACCTTTCTGTGCTGCAAAGGATCATTTCATTTTACGTAGAATAATCTTTCCTTGACATTTACACATTGAAACGGCAGTGAATTAATAACCTTCCTTGTGGGAGGCTTCTCTTTCCAAAACTTAGCAGGGAAGCCCTGGATTTGATCAGACATGATTCCTTCCAGATATGCCTTCTGTGACTTCCCTTAAGTAGCTGAGATTCTTATGTCTAAAAGGTTTCACCTTTTCCCTTTAATTTTGCTTCGCTTTCATGTCGCGTCCTTTGCGTTTGGTTGCTACGACAATGAGTCGAGGTTTCCGTTAATTTTTTCACAGCTAAAAGGTGACGTTCTAAACAGACCAGTCTAGGTCCCCCCCCCCCCAACACGTTCATTCCTTGCTTTTTCAACCGTGGAAGCAGAAGGCATATCATGTAACTACCATTACAAGGATGAAAGGGAATGCCCAATAGGACAGTGGTAGAAGAAGAAGAGGTTGGATTTATACCCCGCCCTTCACTCCCTAAAGGTGTCTCAGAGCGCCTTACAAACTCCTTTCCCTTCCCCTCCCCACAACAGACACCCTGTGAGGTAGGTGGGGCTGAGAGAGCTCTTACCAGAAACTGCTCATTTTCAAGAACAGCTCTTATCAGAACTACGGCTTGCCCAAGGTCATACAGCCAGGTGCAAGTGGAAGAGTGGGGAAATCAAACCCGGTTCCCTCCCGGATTAGAGTCTGCGCACTTAACCACTACATCAAACTGGCTCTACCACTACACCAAACTGGTAGAGTCCATTTTAGTATCTCCAGTTAAACCATCTCAGGGAAGGCCTTTTTCTTTTTTTGAGAGGTACTTAGGGTTGCCAACTCCCAGGTGGTAGCTGGAGCTGTCCTGGGATTACAACTGATCTCTGTACAGGATTTTGAAACCTGCAGCTGGCAACCCTAGAGCCACTACAATGAGCAAAGACAACGGCTCAGTTCAGACACAACAGAAACCCGTGGTTTATTTTTTAACTATGGTTCCTCTGTGAAACCTGGATGTGGCTTGCAGATGATCGCTCCAATCCAGATTTGCTTGACAAATGCTGATTTTGTCACCTTTCCTCCAGCCAGATATCTCTGTAGCTGGGGAATGCATGAGGACATGGCTGGGAGATAAGCCAGGATGACGCCAGGAGGTGTGCATTTGTCATGGAAAACCATGGCTAATATCCCAATTCCAAACCATGGTTTCATATCTTGGTTTGATGGACCCTACCTAACCATAGTTAAGTTGGCTAGATTCGCTTCCAGCGGCATTTTAGAGATCAACAAGATTTTCAGGGTATGAGCTTTTAAGAGTCTAGAAAGCTTATACCCTGAAAATCTTGCTGAGAGCCAGTTTGGTGTAGTGGTTAACTGTGCAGACTATAATCTGGGAGAAGCAGGTTTGATTCCCCACTCCTCCACTTGCAGCTGCTGGATGACCCCTGAGCAAGCCACAGTTCTGTCAGAGCTGTTCTTGGAAGAGCAGTTCTTGAAAGAGCTCTCTCAGCCCCACCTACCTCACAGGGTGTCTGTTGTGGGGAGGGGAAGGGAAAGGAGTTTGTAAGCCACTCTGAGACTCCAGGTAGTGAAGGGCGGGGTATAAATCCAATCTACTCCTCCTCCTCCTCCTCTTCTTCTTCTCCTCTCTAAGATGCTACTGGACTCAAATCTAGCTCTTCTATTGCAGATGGCTACCCTCTGAAACTATCTTCATAGTTAGGACGTAGCCATGTCGAGATGATTGGACAAACCACCGTTTAATTAAACCGTGGTTTCTCCTTATGTCTGAAGTGCACCAAAACTCAAATTATGTGGACTCACTCCATATATGGCTGCTTTCCTATGTTCATATCGGGGGGTTGGGGTTGGGGGGGGGGGTTGTACTGGTTTTTAAATGTGGTTTTATTATGTGTGTTTTTATTTGTTAGCCAGTTTGGTGTAGTGGTTAAGTGTGTGGACTCTGATCTGGGAGAACCGGGTTTGATTCCCCACTCCTCCACTTGCACCTCCTGATGTGACCTTGGGTCAGTCACAAGCTCTGGCACAGCTGTCCTTGAAAGAGAGCAGTTTGTATCAGAGTTCTCTCAGCCCCACCCACCTCACAGGGTGTCTGTTGTGGGGAGGGGAAGGGAAAGGAGTTTGTAAGCCGCTCTGAGACTCCCAAGTGAAGGGCGGGGTATAAATCCAATCTCTTCTTCTTCTTCTTCTTCTTCTTCTTGGTGGCCCTTGTGTGGGGGTAGAAATGTGGGATATATACAATAAAACCACATTGTTTTTAGAGGTGGTGTAATGTGGTAGCTGAAGGCGTGGGACAGGAAGCCCCTGGCTTAGTTCTAATTTTCTCCTCCAAATTATTTTCCTCCTTATCTGCAAACAAGGGGATAACAAAAGGATGAACGAGAAGAGACACATAGAGGTCTGTGACGGGAGCCACGGCTCTTTCAGAAGCTAAATAGCAGCTACGGATAACCACAATTTAAGCTTTGTCTGTACATTGGTGGACACGGCACTGTCATTGCCCCACAGCAATCAATCACAAGTAGATTTTCCTGTGTGGATGATTGCCAATAGATTTATAGACAGTGAAACAGTAGTGTAATATCTAATGATGGGTGGATGCAGCTGAAAAGTACTGGGTTCGCCGCATGGAGGACTCGGACGATGACATACTGTAGCACACGTTTATTGTAGTTCACGCAAACAAAGACTAACTCTAACGGCCAACAGGGCCAACTATATACATATCCACCCAGCAACCCCCCATTCCCATTGGAGGGTTTGAATGTCCCGCCAAGATGGCTATTGGTTGGGGCTGGGGGATCCAGGATCCAGCGTTTCCATTGTTCTAGGATCCAAGCTCTGGCCTGTCCGCGGACCCCTGGTGGCGGTCCACGTACATAACACCAGCATTAGATCAAAACTGAAGGGGGTGTGTGTATTAACCTTTCCATCCTGCATGATTTCACTAATCAACATCTGTCGTGATTTCTATGAGACTTGGATGGGACAACTATGGGCAAAAGGGTAGTTTTGTCTGCATATTTTCCGTCCAAGTCCAACAGCAGCGTGAGGAGAGTCATTTCAATCAGCTAAGCAGCGTGGACGGAAGGGGACGGCAGGATTAAGGTTTTTCTTGCTTCCCCGTGTGGCTGCAATTTAGCTTTAACAAGTGCTGGGAGAATCTGATCATTGATCTCCTAGACTCCGGTCTCGTTTAACCCTCATACCACCTGGGTGTACAGAGTTGTCGGAAGACATGCCTGTTCCACCATTGACACTGCTGAGGAAGAACTAGGGCAGGGCACGCCTAACCAACTCTTTACTGTGGCTGTCAATCCCCTGGCTCAGGAGACTAGAAGCAAAACCATTCCAAGGCACTCAGGGACACACGTGTGCTGTTGGGCACACCAGAGTGGCGTGTTGGGGGCATGCTTACCATCGAGGTTGACTGCTGCTGTACTTAGGGGTGCCAGTCTTTGATGGGTAGAAGCCAAAAATGAAAGTTCACGGGAGGAAGTGGAATGCCGGAAACAACATCCGGGACAAAAATAACGAAGAGTCAATAAAGATAATTTGCAAAAACGTTTATTGTAGTAATTCTGTAGAAAATTTTCTTCTATAATCACTCACACGCAACGAATACTGCACACTGAAAACAATTCGTTTCACAATATCTGCTTTATCTGAGCGTGTAGCAATCCCAATTCTTATGAACTACTACTTATCAACTCTTGAAGGAAACATTCCATGATGACTCTCTAATAACATTGTGAAGACCTTGGATTCTGTTATTAGAGAGTCCACATGGAATGTTTCCTTCAAGAGTTGATAAGTAGTAGTTGATAAGAATTGGGATTGCTACACGCTATGCCTGCCCTTGACTCAGCCCCAGAGCCAGCTCCTGACAGCCTAAGAGGGGAGGATTCAGTGCCTTTAAGAGCTGAAGAAGCGTCAGGATCTGCACCTACTGTAAGTACTGAGGAGGATACACAGCAATCTGAGTCAACTACAGGACGATTTGCACCTGGGAGTGAGCAGGTCATAAGCAGCTCACCACCTGCATCTCCCCCACCTGTAAGTAGGCTTAGGGATCAGAGACGTCAGGAGCTGGCTAGCCGATGAAAAGAAGCACGTTCAAGAGGGCGGAGATCCTTGAGCCCTGAGTTTTAACAGCAGCCAGGACCTCGCACAAAGGTGCTAATGAGTTAATGGGCCAGAGCACTATTTAGTAGGGCCTCTGGCCATGAGCAATTTGTGCTGGCAACCTCGTTCGTAGAACCAGAAGCTCTTTACCTTGATTCCTGTTTGACTCCGTGGCTTTTGGACTCGGCTTGTGTTTGGACTGCTCTGGTTCCTGACTTCCAGCTTTGAACCTGACCACGCCCTCGGCTTTGCTCCCTGTATTCTGACCTCTGGTAACGTTTGACTACGGCTTTGTCTGGTGTTTTGGGACTTGTTTAATGCTCTGCTGACTGCTTTCCCGGCTGACCTTTGGACTTGTATTGTGACTCCGCCTGTCTCCCTGGCTCTACCGTGACACACGCTCAGATAAAGCAGATATTGTGAAATGAATTGTTTTCAGTGTGCAGTAGTCTTTGATTGGTGGCTGGCAATCTTCTGGGATTACATGTATCTTCAGGCAACAGAGATCAGTTCCCACCTGGAACTGCCCACTTTGGAAGGTGGATTCTCCGGCGCTATACTCCATTGAAGTCCCTCCCCAAACCCCACAATCAGGCGCCACTCTGTGTCCTCTCATAATAACTAAGCACTGTATAGATGCTGTGCATCATCATTTTCTTCCCAACAACTGTTTCCCTTCTGGGACTCTGCCCATGCATGTGAATCAACACGAGCTGTTTCCACTTATGCACAACCAATTCAGTCAGCTGCATCCTTCTCCTTTCCCTGCTGGAACTCTTAATTGTTGAACTTTTGAACCGCTGAAGCAAATGGAAGCCTGGGAGTTTTCTAGAAACAAAATCAGCTTTTGTGCCCCATAAAAGGAGGGTCCAAGTTCACTGCAGTTGGCTAGGGAGGCAAAACCAACACAGTAACGCTGCCTTTGTTGACTACTGAGACGGCAGCGAACAAAAGGGACTTTGGCTACAGTTTCTGGTCCCTTCCTGTGTATTGCCGACATTTAAGTTCATGAAAATTGTGAGGGTCTATCCAAGTTTTCTTTAGAGCGGTTATCCTCCCGGGATATACAGCTACAGAAATTGCTGACTCCAGTGTGGTTCTGTTGAAGCTGAAGAAACTGCTGTTATGGACGTCACTATGAACAAACCTTATCAGTTTCATGGTTTTGGAGAAAAGCAGGGCTATTTTTGGGCAGGAACGCACAGAAACGGAGTCCCGGCTGGCTCCCAATTTGGCCACACCCAGCAGAAACTCATTAGCATAATAGGCCACACCCAACAGCAGAAACTCATTAGGATTGGCTACGTTAGGGGTGTGTGGCCTAACATGCAAAGGAGTTCCTGCTACAAAAAGAGCCCTGGTTGACAACAAACAAGGTAAACAGAATAACAAGCAACAGGTGGGTGTGGCTGGATGACCACACTTCTGGTAATGTGGGAGTGCGGCCTAATGTGCTAATGAGCTGTACTGCCAGGGGTGTGGCCTAATAGGCTAATGAGTTCCTGCTGTTGAGTGTGGCCTATTATGCTAATGAGTTCCTGCTTGGCTTTTTCTACAAAAAGAGCCCTGGAGAAAAGGGCCATATATACAGTACATGGATCACAGAAACCCCAACCAACCCGGTTCAAGACACAGAACAAGCCTTAGCAGAAGTTCTTTTCAATGGTTTAAATGATCTATAAAATACTGGACTTCGGGTCTGGGGAATAAGAAAGCACACTGTGTGAAAGACTCATGGGCTTCATCTTTTCCACACCCAAAGCTGGGCTCACCTTTAATCCATAGGCAGCAGCTTGGGAGCCATGGAGATGCAAGCATGTGACAGGAAGTCTGGTGACATCACAGTAACTTGATGAGGAGAAGAAGAAAAAGAGGAGGAGGAGGAGATTGGATTTATACCCCGCCCTTCACTCGGAGTCTCAGAGTGGCTTACAAACTCCTTTCCCTCCCCCTCCCCACAACAGACACCCTGTGAGGTAGGTGGGGCTGAGCGAGCTCTGACAGAACTATGGGTTGCCCAAGGTCATCCAGCAGCTGCAAGTGGAGGAGTGGGGAATCAAACCCGGTTCTCCCAGATTAGAGTCCACACACTTAACCGCTTGTATAGATTCTGCCCCCCAGACCAGTCCAGGAATGGGGGAAAGAACTCTACACTGGCTCAATACATTACTCAATCACCCAGAGATGTAGGGTCTCTGGATTTCAAGACAATAGCCACCAGAACTTTTTTTAATAAGGGTCTCTTTCCAGCCCAAGAGCAAGGTTCAGACTCTTAACTGGCCTCTGGGACTTAACACATTAGCAACTCAATCCAGAGCTGTGCAGTTAATCTTACTAAGGTAGCATAATTGGTCAGCAGTTTAGGCTGCAAGATTTAGCTTGGAATTCAGTTACACATCAAAACAGACACTAGTTATAAACAAGAATAAGGTTTATTCAGTAGAGAACTTAGCACAGACTAATAAGGATTTCAAAATAACAAGCCTAGGCAAGTTTTGCCTTAACTAAATAGTAAGAAGCCTATTTACCAACATCAGGGTAGCATCCAAGAGTTCAATATTGTCCATTGGAATAGTCCAGGTACCCCCAAGGGGTTTGAGGAGGAACATCCCCTCCTTGCCTTCATGTGCTCTAAGGCACAAGGGGATCCTTTGTTCTCCCACAGACCACATGGCAGGACAAGAGCATTTCAGGGGTAAGTCCACAGAGCAGCAGAGATAGCAGGAACAGAAGAGAGGGAGTTCTCTCCATAGGGTTTGACCAGATATAGGGCAATTCCAGTCTCCAAATTAGCCCTGGCCAGGGGCCAATTGGAGTAGACATGGGAGTGTCCAATTGTAGGGTTGCCATGGGGACAACATCTGAATGGTCAGAGCTCTGAAGGGCATACCCGCAGTCATGTGCCCCCCAAATTCCAACCCACCCATGGCCTACGTGACTGTTTGCTTGTTTGCTAGGCCATCTGGTCTTCTGCCAGCATGGAAGTGTGAAAGATGTAGGGTTATATGGCAGGCTATTGAGGCCATATGGCTTCAATAGGAAATCAACACAGCAGGGTATCAGCAAGAGGCATTCCAGGGGAAGGCAGGGGTTTTTAGAAATCCATATTTCTATACACCGCTACACCAAACTGGCATTGGAGCCTGCGTTGTTACCTCATCAAGTGCGTGTAGCGTGCTAGAGGGCTGAATGGTGGGGGGGTGGTGGCTAGGGGACCAGAATAGTGTCACACAAGGAAGAACTTGTGTCGGGAAGGGGAGACTCAGCTGAGCGGCCTTGTCTCACAGTCCATCTCTGTATGACTAAAAAAATAGAAAAGAGCCCTCAGAAAAGAGGACAAAAATGTTGAGGGGAAAGGATGCGATTTGCACAGAATTTACATATGCTAATTTACATTGATAGATGCTAATTTACATATCATTCTTAAAATTCAGCGAGAAACACAGCTCACCATATTGTCAGCTTTTCTTTTCTTTTTGCTACCCTGGTGCTCCCTGTTGAGCTGGCGACCCAATGGGAAAGTCTCAGTTTACAGGGCCTCTGAAATCTTTGCCAGATCGGGGTGCTGAGCCTCCAGCAAGAAAGCCCAAGCAGAAACACAGACCTGAGTGAAGGCGCTACTAATAATTCCGGGTCTAGGGTTGCCAGCCTGCCAGCAGAAACTGGGCTTCGGGAACAGGCATGCTGTCAAATGTCAGTTCGAGTACAAAACCAGTACTGCCATCATCACATTGGGAAAATGCTCTAAGATTCACCTAAGTGTGAAGGGCTAGCGGAGAACAAGGGCCAATGGCTGGGAGCTCTCATGCTATAAGGGGAGACCTGGTCCCCTGTTCTGGTCTGATTGTCAGAGCTGCCTAATTGGCACATATTAGTGGAAACTTCTGATTAATTTGACTTGACATTGCCAGACTTTTCTGGGATTGCTGCTACTTTTAAGATCCTGAACAAAAACTCCTTTTTGACAGGCCTTCACAATTTGTGGTCTGCCAAGCTGAGCATGGCCACCATCTGTCATGGGCCAGCTTGACCGGCTGGAAATCAGCCTGGAAGAAGACTCCTCAGGTGTCACAGAAACTGGGCTCCAGCTCACAAGAAACGGCTGAAAGAGCTGAGGAGAGACAGGATCTCTAAGATTCATTGCCAACAGCTGACTTTGACCCCTTCAGGCAGACCATGGGAGGGAAGGATGAAGCACCATTGTCGTAGGGAGAGTCTTCTGATTCCTCCTCTGTCGTAGAACAATGCCAGGAGCAAACTCACCTCCAACTTACAGAGCAAAGGCGCAGTGCGTGTCTCTTGGCTCAACGCCGGCGCTTGGCTGACAACAGCCCTGAGTCATAGAATCATAGCGTTGGAATGGACCTCCAGGGTCATCTAGTCCAATCCCGTGCACAATGCAGGCAATTCACAAGTTCTGGTCCGACCTTCTGAAGCAACAGAAAACAACTCCGTACCATCCTCTATATGACAGTCCTTCAAGTACTTGAAGATGGTTAGATCACCTCTCAGTTGTCTCCTCTCTAGGCTAAACAGACCCAGCTCCTCAAACCTTTCCTCATAGAACTTGGTCTCCAGACCCCTCACCATCTTCATTGCCCTCCTCTGGACATGTTCCAGCTTGTCTTAATTTGTGGTGCCCAAAACTGAACACCAGAGTAAAGTGGTACCATCACTTCATGTGATCTGGACATTGCAGGACTTTTCCTTGTGTAAATCAACTTGTTGTGAAAGGCTTATTTAAGCCAAGCTGGCATGCTTTCAAGATGTGGAAGCAACGCGTCACATATCTGTGAACCTAGTGACCACAGCTCCTGTCTTGCCTCCTGTGATTTTCAGACTGACCTCGGACTTCACTATCTGGGCTGCCCTCTGATTCTGCGTCTCGGACCTGTCTGCACCTGGAAAATTAACGACTCTTGGACTGGCTTTGAACTTTGTTTTCTGGACTGCTTTGGCATTGTATCCCTGCTCTGGTGCCTGCTTTGCCTGCTCGCTGGGACACCATCTATGTATGAGGGATGTATGAGGGCCTACTAGAAGTTCTTCACACCTCCTTTATTTCCCTACAGCAAAAATGGTGGGGATGGGGACAGTCACCTGGAAAAGCCTGGCAGGGCACAGTTCTTGATCTCGTTAGTTCTTCAGGCCTGCTCTGTCATCTCCCATGTTGCTGAAATAGGTAGGAATTGGGGAGTTTGTGTTTTCAGTGGAATATTCCCTTCCTCCCTAGTGCTTAAAATTGAGATTCCCCCTCCCGGGGGGGGGGGATTTCAAAGGAACACCTGGGAAGATGTCCTCTAGGTGCCATTTTCAATACCGCTTGATTTATTTCCTCATATTACTCAGTCCTTTCCTCTCGCTAAGTACTGGGTTTGATGACTCATGGCAGTGCCAGTAGCAAATGCAAGTAAGCGTGCCCAAATTCATACACACAAATCAAGGGATATATGTGCCACTGACACGTAAGGAAGAGAAGCACTGAGTTTGGTTGACAGTTCTCTCTGAGCAGTGGGAAGGCTCTGCTTTTCAGACCGACAAAAGAGCTGTTCCTGAAGACTGCGCCCCCTTTTGAGCTCAAAACAAGATTAATGAGACTGTCGCATGCTGCGGAGTGGACGGTATCCCATCAGGCTTCATTAAAGGCCCCGGGATTTTGTCAAAACAAACGTCTTTCACTGCTCTAAACTGGAAAGGGGCTTCGGTTTGAGTTCAGAGAATTTTGTTCCAGATTGGGGGATGGGTGGACAAAAGATGAAATGCAGTGGGAAGAAGATCTCCTGCCCGGCTGAGATCAATGAGAGTCATGTGAAAGGTCTCTTGGTCTTTAACATGATCCCACCTACTCTCCACTGCCACCCCCTATACACAGAACCCTGAGTCCTAGGCATATGTGTGACACCACCTCTTTTCTTTGAGATCCTTCCTTGATCTCACCTTGATCCACAAGGATTTTGGCTAGTGTTGTTACGAGGAAGTTTCCAAAATTCAATTTTTAAATATGGAGCCATTGATTCCTCTCATTCTCTTTTCTTAAAAAAAAAAAAGGGTTTCTCTTTCATTTATGTTTGGTTTCTCTTTGGAGAGAAATTAATATATCCTTTTGTAACTTCAGCCCTTGCAATTGCTTTATGTTATGTTATGTATTTATTTTTTTTAACTGGATTTGCTTGGCCACCCTTCCCTGCAAGCAGGGCTCAGGGCAGCTTAAAAAGGCAAAGGTTCCCTTGCTCGAAAGCCAGTCGAATCCGACTCTAGGGTTGCGGTGCTCATCTCCGTTTCAAAGCCGAAGAGCCAGCGCTGTCCGAAGACGTTTCCGTGGTCATGTGGTCGGCATGAGAAAAACACCAAGGCGTACGGAACGCTGTTACCTTCCCACCGAAGTGGTACCTATTTATCTACTTGCAATTTCTTGCTTTCGAACTGCTAGGTTGGCAGGAGCTGGAACTAGAGACGGGAGCTCACTCCGTCATGCGGCACACCCGGGTCTCGAACTGCTGAACTACTGACCTTCCACAGCCTGCAGTTCAGCGTCTTAACCACTTGAGCCACCGCAGCTCCTGTGTTAGGGACCAGTAAAACTCCAGTTCTGCCCTAATTTCTGCTGATCCAGTTTCCCACTGGTTCCACCCCGACATACAAGATGATGACTGCAGCCCTTAGCCTCAGGGCAGCTTACAGGAGAGTAAAATACAATAAGTGCATTTAAATTAAAACCAACATTAAAATGACCTAAAAGCAATCAGTAAATAAGACATACATTCTGAGACGGCAGAAGGAAACAATCCAGGTCCCCAGCCACCTGGCGGGGAGGGGTACGCGGGATGGGGAGCGTATAGGAGAGTGCCAGGTGTTATACTGTCCCATCGCTGTCCTCAACCGAATGCCCGGTAGAACATCTCTGCCTTGCATGCCCTGCGGGAAAGTAGTAATTCCCGTAGGGCATGGATTTTTTTCCAGCAGACAGTTCCACTAGGCAGGAGCCAGGCCCTGGTTGAAGACAGCCGGATCTCTCTTGGGCTGGGGACCACCAGGAAGTTCTTATTCCCTGAGTGTAACACTCTTCCAGGGGCATACTGAGAGAGGCGGTCCCAAAGGTATGGGTCTTAAAGGTCAAAACCAAAACCTTGGACCTGATCTGGTGCTCCACTGGAAGCCAGTGCACCTCGCACAGCACAGGCTGAATGTGCGCTGTCCAGGGGGTCCTAGTAAGGACCCACGTGGCTGAATTCTGGATCAGTTGGAGCTTCTGGGTCAAGCACAAAGGTAGCCACACTGAGAGTGAATTACAGTAGTCTATCCTGGAGGTGACCGTCGCATGGATTACCGTGGCTAGGCTGGGGCGAGACAGGCAGGGAGTCAGTTGCCTCACCTGCAGCAGTTGGAAAAACGCCAGGAAGCCAACCTCTGCAACTTGGGCCTCCATAGATAAGGAACGGATCCAGAGTCACGCCCAGGCTCTTGACAGTCAGTGCGAGTAACACCGAGAGAGCCGCAGCCAGGACTTGGTGAATTGTCAGCCGTGAGTTATTGTCCGGGGGCAGGTTGTTTGAAGACCAAGTGGGCCTACAATCAAGTAAGCTTTGGGAAGGAAAACCTCGAAGCAGGGAACTGAGCAAAACGAGATAGAAGTTCCCGGGAAAGAACCAATAGCAAATCCTTGTTAGAACCAGCTAGCTAGCAGAGCGAGATAAGATTGCCTACTGTCTGTTTTATGTTAAACTCCCCCCGTTTGTTTTAACCCTTGTGAATAAACCTTATATGTTTTTATAACTGGGAGTTTGAAGGATTATTGGACAGTGAGGCCGGTTTGGACCCCTCTGCACTTCTTTAAAGGCTAAACCAGGCAGCTTTAGGAAAAACAGGGGCTCAGAACATGGAGCACGCTACCTAAACTACGTTGAGTCCCTGGCATACGCAGAGACCCAGATTCAGAGGGCCTACGTAGCTCAGAAGACAGGAGCAAGTGTATGACAACATTGCCTGCCTCTGAACGTCTATAGAGTGAAGTTCTGAAACTTTGCAGAAATTCCCTTCAGATTTCTCTTTGATCAAAAGAAGGAAAGAAACAGGTTGTTTGATTTCAGGGAGAAATTCAGGGAGAAGAGGAATTAGAATTTGTACTAATGCTACTTTGGGCATAATTCTTTAATCTTCATTCCTACTTGTTATCAAACTGAGGAGTATGTAGCTGTTCCTGCTTATATTTGTACCTTTGCATCTACTCCCCTCCTGAACAGTGGATTTTATAATGTCAGCTCCTTTGAAGTAGATCCAAAGGAGTTAGCTGTGTTAGTCTGTTGCTGCAAAATAGTAAAAAGCCCAGTAGCACTTTTGGGGGTGATTCTGCATCTAGCATTTGCTCCACATTTTCTCAACTGGGAGGGGAAAGTGCAGCTTAAAGCCACATTCAAATACCCTGGGGTAATGCTGTACTGACTGCAGAGTCACCCAGAATGACCATAAAATGGCCATAAATCTATGCACAAGGTACCATAAAATCTGATGATCAAAGAGTGTAGAGGGTACCATAAAATACGATGATCAAAGGAAGTGACAGCAGCATGCAATGCAGAGGGGAATTTCTGCTGCAATGTGGATTTCATAAAGCAATGGGGGGAAAAGCCAATGTAGAATCAGCATTCTTTAACAAACTTTATTGTAGCATAAGCTTTTGAGAAACACAGCTCTCTGCAGCTGATGAAGAGAGCTGTGTTTCTTGAAAGCTTATGCTACAATAAAGTTTGTTAGTCTTAGGCTGTATTCAGATGGCCAGTTTCATCCATTACCGTTGCTGTTCCCTTATGGATTTAAAGTGCACGATCAAACAGCAACATCTGTCTCTTGTGCCACAGTCGTCTGAGTCCTGTCCCCCCCTTTTGCTGCATGTTTTGTGATATCTGAGAAAGTCCGGTCCTGTTGATCAGGCAAGTCTGACCGGTCTCTTATTTTCCAGCCACTATTCTGTTTTACTAGTTAGCGAGGAGCGCATAACTGCATATACAAACCTCTCTCTCTCTCACTCACCCCCCCAGGGGCTGCTCAAAACTTTGTTTTCTTTTTAAAAACTCTCAAAGAAAGACTGCTTGTTTTCTGTCCTTTGGGGAAGTGGTAAATTGAAAAGTTTGGAGGGAGGACGGCAGTGAACTCCATATCCCAGCAGTCTCAGCAAGCGCTTGTGCACATGCTCAGAAGGCAAGCTTTTAAATAAAATGGCTGACAGCCCCATGAATTACATATCCCAGCAGGCTGATCAGTGCTTGTGGGCATGCTCAGAGAACAAACGTTTTTTTAAAAAAATGGCTGATGGGCTGACTTCCTTCACGTAAAAGCGCTTTGAAGCGCGCTAAAAGGGGTGAGTCTGATCAGGCTTCTCTGTCACAAAATGATCTGGCTCAATTGCAGGTAGGGCAACAGTGGATTGAAGTACCCATCTGAATGCAGCCTTAAAGGTGCTACTGGGCTTTTTACTCCTTTGAAGCAGAGACCTATCTGCTTCTTGCCTTTGAAACTCTATGAAGCACCACGTACACGCGGCACTACATTGAATAAGCAAGGCAGTCTCTTGCAACTTCCAGTAACTTTGGTAGGGTTTATGCAGACAATCATCCCGACATAGGGTTGGTAGGTCATGCCTGGCAACTGGCAGGACTTTTGTATTTGGGGACATGTGGTGGGAGCTGGCATTGCATGTGCTGTGACATCATTTCTGGGTTTCCCCCAGAAGTATTGTCACGCTGCATGTGACACTGGAGTATTTTTATTTTTTTTAATTTTAATTTTGTTAGAGAAATAAAACTGGAAGACATACAGAAAAAAACTTAAAACCATATGCGAACAACAACATAAAAAACAAGAAACATAAAGGAAGCGGAAGGGGAACATAAAAGGCTTCCAATTTTCTTTACAACAAATATAATTTTGATGACAAGATTTTCCTTGCTTATACATACAAACAACAACTCTCTTCTTATGTCATCAAATCACCCTTTATCTTCTTCATGCAAAAAGTCAATGAGGGGGGTTTCTAATCTCTAATAAATGAAGTAGTTACCTTTCCCTAACCAATACTATAGATTTAACCGTAACTAAAAAGTGCAACATCTTCTCCAGCCATTCTTCTACTGTTGGTATTTTCGGACTTTTCCGTTTCTATGCATAGATCAATTCCGTTGCTATAATCCAGGGCTTTTTTTCTGGGGGAATGCACTGGAATGGAGTTCCAGAACATCTTTGACAAAATACTTTTAAAAATGTTTAAAAGTTCATGAGTTTTTCGTATACAGATTGAAAATTTCATTTCCGTCTTGAGAGTTCCGGCCCCCCTTTTTTTTTTTTTTTAAGCCCTGCTATAATCGAATATAGGAACTCCTTAAGTTCTTTCCAAGTGATTGTCCATTAAACCCAACATAGCAAACTCTGGTTTTAACTGTAGCTTAGCCTTTAGAATCTTCTGCAAATTCTACATCTACCTCTTTCCTTTGTAAAAAAAAAAATGCCAAAAGCAGTACTCTCATGGGTATCCTCACCAATTTCTTCTTGGAGCTCTCTCAACTTCAAACAGTGTTGCATTGCTCTCGAGTCCATGAGAGCAGATCGATCCAGATGCCTCTCGAGTCCCCCCCCAAGAAGTGATGTCACGCTGCATGCGACACTGGAGTATTTTTAAAAGCTTTCTCCCACCATGTCAGAACCCACAGCTAACAACGAAGTACACGCATTCAGGAACGGTTATACTTTTATTGCAAAGCTATAGATGCAGTAACACAGGCACTGTTAAGAATGGCGGCAACCAATAGAGCCTAATAGGATATAGGTTATTCGTATGCACCCCCCCCATGACGTGGGCCAATTAGGCACCCTCCCGCGTGCGGGATAAGTCAGGCAACCGTTAGGTGGCTAAAGCTGAGAACCAGGAGTCTCTCACGGTACATAGGAGCCCTCAAGACATCACAACCTCCTCCTGCACATCTGTAGAGATAAGCGTTTCAGCAAAGGAAGAGCAACAGGGATAGGAATGCAATAGCAATTAACAAGACACAGAATGAACTCCCCAGCCCCCATGGCAGCATAGCTGACACACCACCACCGCTCAGAGCAGCAGCAGGCAACAGCGGTTGCCGGCAGGAGATCTCCTGCCACGGCGGAGGATCTGGCAACCCTGCCTTGCAGATTATGCCCAACTATGTTTAATCTGCAGTCATATTGACTGAGGCTACCCTGTAAGAAATGAAGAATAATTGAGCAACTGGAAATGGTGTATCTCCACAGTGCTGTTCCCCTTCGAGAGCAGATTGGGCAAGGTGAAAGAATATTACACGGCTTCTGAACGCCTAGTTTTTGAGAGTCCACAGCTGTCGGGCCCATCTGTCTGTAAGATGCATACGATGGCAAAGAGGGACTTGGTCCCACCTGCTCACGTCCCCATTATATTGAAACAGACTTCGTACCAATTATGCTAACAATGCATGACTAATATATGCAAAGGAGTTATAGCTCTCTAGTTCATACCGTGCTTCCACAGTGGCTCTAGATCCTGAACAAGTTGTCCATCATACTTGGAATTCAGCAGATGCCATTATCTATTCTAACTCTATGCCTTGATGCCATTTTGCAGTTTCCAGAATCCAGACTGCGATTTTGGTGTGTATCAACCGAGGCATAGCATCCGAATCGCAAGCCGTCATAGTCCCTTTAAAAAGGCACCCCCCCCTCAGGAAATGCAGAAGAAGGATGGTGACTTAGAAGATGCAGATACCAAAATAATGTATCAAGTAAATTTTTATTCTACCCTTCCTCCAAAAATCTAAGGGCAGCTGAAATGATTCTTCCGTTTTAAACAAAATCTTCATAACAATGCTACTGGGAGGGAAGAGGACATGGCATAGTTTGATCTTGTCAGATCACAGAAGCTAATCAGGGTTGGTACTTGGAGGGTAAACCAGCAAGCAAGACTCTGCAGAAGAAGGCGATGGCAAACCACCTCTGGTCACTCACGCGGCGAGGTCCATAGGGGCAGGGCGAGGAAAGAGCCTCAATTTCCGACCGTTCGGCCGAGAAAGAGGCTCCCCCAAAGTGCCCTAAAGCGCCCCGGATCCGAGCTCCTCTCCCTGAGGTGCTCGTTTGGGTCTCCGCTCATGCGGATACCCTCCTCAACCGCGGGCGGGCGAGACGCCCCCGGGAGCGACCCGGGGATGCGTCCGCCATTCGCGGAAGCCAAACCGGAAGCCGGGAGGCAGGGCAGGCTTTATTCAGCTACCCCTCTGAATATTCTCCATGCCCTTGTAGAGGTCAGTCAGTAGGTGCACAATGCATTGTTGACTTCCAGGTGCACATATGCACACTCAGACGCGCACACACACGTAAAATACAAAAAGAAAAGAAAAAAGAAAAGAACTGGTGGTCTCCAAGCCAAATCTGGCTTCTTCTTTTTTTTTTTTTGCACAATATATTTATTTGATTTTATAAGGCTATATCATACACATATACAAGATCATCAACAAGATTGCCTACATACAAAGTCCTATAATAACATTTATCTTTTTCAACAACACAGAATAACAAATCCACCACACCTACAACAGTTATTTCTGTTCTTAATCTCAGCCTTATTATCTAATCTGTGTTGAATATAAACAGCATAAAATTCAACAGCCTTTTAAATACCCCCCCCCCCCCTTAAATTCATCTTGCACAGTTCCATCTCTCATCCCTTCTCCTGTAATCCGTCAAATCCTTGCTTGCAATATAGGGACATATTTTAATATTAGATTTTTATTTTATTTTATTTTATTACTCTTTTTACCCTTCCCATAATCTTTATAGCTCTTATACTCTGTTAGCAACCCTTTGGAACACCTCTGCTTCTCATTTGCCTTGGAAACCCTTTGCTGGGGTCACCATTGGTTGGTTGCAACTGGATGGCACTTCCATACATACCAGTTTTATTGCTATGAATTGCATGGCCCAGGCTGTCCTGATCTCATCAGAACTTGGGAGCTCAGCAGGATCAGTACTTGAAAGGTGCGGTGACGTGGTGGCGCGGCGCGGCGGAGCCAGTAAGGACGTTAGCCAGAGCTGCAGTTGACACGGAGCTGCACACCAGGACGGGCCCGCCAGAGGAAAGCCGCCAGACTGGAAGAAGATCTGCTCCAGGGCACCAGGAGATGGAGCGCCGACACCTGAAAAGCCCGCTTGAAGAAGGAAGCCGGATTACAAGCCCTGCTGCCTGGGTGCCGGTAGGCAGTCCCCTCCTGATATATGCAATGTGGCCATAGATAGGAAATTGGAAATACTGTATGTAAACCGCTCAGAGACCCTTCGGGGTTAGAGCGGTATATAAATTGAATGTTAAATAAATAAAATAAAATAAAAGGAAGACCACCGAGCAAGACTTTGCAGAGGAAGTCAATGGCAAACCGCCTCTGCTTCTCACTTGCCTTGAAAGCCCCTTGCTGGGGTTACCATAACTCCATTGTGACTTGGCGGCATATACCTACATAACAATGCAGTGAGGTAGGTTTGGTTGACAGAGTGACTGATTCAGATTTGCCCAACAAGGCTCATGACAGAGTGGGGGGAGAGGATTTGAAGCTGAATTTCCTGGATCCTTGTCCAACTACAATAATCTTGGAGAGTAAGCCATTTTAGTCTCTGTTGAGGCAAAGAAACCCAGATTTGAGTCCAACACTCTAACCACTATGCTCCACTGCCTGAGGAGCGTTCTGGGTAAATAAAGGCCATTGGGAATGTAACCAATGGTAAGTGTATACTTAAATCTCTTAATTAACTCAAGTGAGACTTAAAGTGCTGGGCATTGGCAGAACTGTTCCCTTCAAAGCCAGGATTTTTAGGATTGTAACAAGGGACCTGGATAAGCCAGGCAAGCCTGTTCTCGTCAGATATCAGGAGCTAACCAGGGTTGGCCCCTGGTTAGGACTTGGATGGGAGACCACCAAGGAAGTCCGAGGTCACTATGCAGAGGCAGGCAGTGGCAAACCACCTCTGAATGTCTCTTGCCTTGAAAACCCTATGGGGTCGCCGTAAATTGCTGCGACTCGACAGCACTTTCCATCCCACCAGCAAGTGACCACAGGCAACTCAAAAGACTTTGGCCAGGATGGGGGGAGTCTCGTGTTGTTCAGCCCTCAAGTTATATAATGCGTCCTCTAAGCTCTTCTCACAATATATGGTGTTTCTCATCGTGTCCAAAACTTGCTGTGCAGATTCTTCTTAGTAACTCAGCTGCACTCCTGGAAAGGAATGAATGGGGATATTTTAAATGCCTTATGTAACCCATTGAGGGATCTTTGTTGTTTCTGTCTTTGTCCAAATTTCTTGGACTGCCTTATTTAATGGTGAAGAATAAAGGCTGGTTGGAAATCCTAGTTGACTTCCAATGCTGGGGCTCAATTGGTATTCTGAGACGAGAGAGACTGTATGAAGGCCGCTCTTGTCCAGAAGATTTTCTCTAGACGGCTGGCTCTGTTCATGTCTTCCCGACAGGAGCGAGGTTTTAATATGCATGCCCTTGGCTCATTCAAATAGAACCTTTTCTTCACAGAGTACATTTTAATTCTTTATCAGACTTTATTTAGGGACGAGAATTTCCCCAACTGCCCTTTTCACACAAGAGAGATTCGAGAAATTACCTTTCTGTCCGAAAGCTTTATAGACATTTGTACTGTCCACAAAGGACAGAAGCCGAAGTTCCTTTCAGAAGAATTTGGATTCAGTGCTCCCCTTTTTCACGAAGACATTTGCTGTTTTTGTTCTCTCTCAAATACATAAAAAGCTCCTCGTTTTAACCGCCCTCGCAGACTTCATAACATTGAAGAAGGTTCGATTAACCAGCTGGCATTCCATTGGTCCCTCCACCAATTTACTTCTCAAATCATAAGGTGCAGATTATTTGACGAAGATGGAGGGGCACTGAACGACTATTCATCTGGCAAAGGGATGTGTAGGATCCAGTGATTTACAAGGGATCTCTAGGGTCCTTGGTAAATCACTGTCCCCATTTTCTTTTACAGTGTTGTTACTGCATCCATTGGTGTATGAAGGTGCTGTCTTTCAGGTCTCTCAAAGTTAAATCTCTCTGAGTTCTCCCTCTGAGGCGGAGGACATCTGACTGGGTTATTCCCACCGTGCTACCAGGGAGGCAGGAAGTAATTTTTTCTCCTTCCTGTTGGCGCCCTCGGAATAGCCCCGTCTCAGTTCTGTTCCTGCCTCACCAGGGAGTTGCAGCATAGTTAGCAAGCTCTAGCTGAAATTCAACCTTTCCTCCTTCTCCTTTCCTTAATATTTCTCTTTACTCTAAACTTACCTTGCCCTTCCACTTAGTCTTGCTTCTTTTATTCCTTTCAACCCTTTTCTCCCTCTTCTGCCTCTGGTTGGGGTGAAGACGCCGGGACTCGAGGTCCTGAGGTGAAGTGAGGCGCGAAAATGTCGTCAAGGGAGCTTGCCGACCACTTTTCTTCAGAGGAGGAGGGAGATGCGCTGGCCTCGTCGGCGGCAGCGCGGCAACTCATCGGGCCCGATCAGCTCTTGCAGCTTGATCGTGCGCCTACATCGGAAGCGGCCGAGGCAGTGGCAGCGGCGCGAGGAGCGCAGAAGCGCCGCTTGCCGCTTGAGTCTGAAGCGCCCGCCATTGTAACGTCACGTCCCCGGACGGGCGGCGGCCATTTCGAGGATCCAGCCTTGGGCCCTGGACCTCGCGCGGGGGTGCTGCAAGAGGCCGCGGGACGTGCTTTCGAACGGCTCCCCGATGATTCGGTGGTGACACCTCCGGACCACGATAACATTTCTTCTGGTAAGGTCCCCAAAGACGCGGTCCTAATTGATCCCTCCGAGCTCATGGACTTTATTAGACGTTC
>NW_015160278.1:244902-249715 GCF_001447785.1 Gekko japonicus | reverse complement strand
AACCTTGTTTCTAGTAGCCATTACTTCAGCGAGAAGAGTTTCTGAGTTGAGCGCTTTGTCAGTAAAATCGTCATACTGTGTCTTTCACAAGGACAAGGTGGTACTAATGACAGACCCTACTTTTCGACCCAAGGTAGATTCTGCTTTTCACCGATCTCAGGAAATTTGTTTGCCTTCCTTTTGTCCACACCCTAAGCATCCCAAAGAACGGCTGTGGCACACACTGGATGTAAGAAGGGCCTTGAAGATCTACATCTCCAGGACAGAAGCTTGGAGGAGATCAGACGCCTTGTTCGTTGGTATATTCTGCTTTTCACCGATCTCAAGAAATTTGTTTGCCTTCCTTTTGTCCACACCCTAAGCATCCCAAAGAACGGCTGTGGCACACACTGGATGTAAGAAGGGCCTTGAAGATCTACATCTCCAGGACAGAAGCTTGGAGGAGATCAGACGCCTTGTTCGTTGGTATATCCCCACCTCGCAAGGGAGAAAAAATGGCGAAGTCTACAATCAGCTCTGTTCTCAAATCTTGCATTGTAGAAGCGTATAGAGCCGCAGGCCAAGATCCGCCGAAGGGCATAACAGCACACTCCCTGCGAAGTGCAGCCACTAACGCGGCGCTTCTCAACAGAGCATCCGTGGAGGAAGTATGCCGGGCGGCGACATGGTCCTCGATCTCCACGTTTACAAGACACTACAGGATTCATACGATGGCGTCAGCAGAAGCGGCGTTCGGTCGAAGAGTTTTACAACACGCAATAGCACTGGAAGAGGATGACAACCCACCCAAATAGGGGACACTGCTCGGGGAGGTCCCAATCAGATGTCCTCCGCCTCAGAGGGAGAACGACCATTGGACACTTACCGTGAGGGGTCCTTCTCCTCTGAGGAAAGGAGGACATCTGGGCCCTCCCTCTGTCATCCTCTGTTCTTCTGTTCCTTTTTTCTCTGTGCTGACGTACCTTTTGTATGCTCCTGTACCTACTCTGACATTTTTTCTTATGTTTCAGAGAGGGATGTTTGCATGTTAAAGTTAATGTTTTTACAGTTATATCTTATAGGGCAAGGTTAGGGTTCACAGACTGCACACACTGCTTTCGGAGTCCGAGAACTGAGACGGGGCTATTCCGAGGGCGCCAACAGTAAGGAGAAAAAATTACTTCCTGCCTCCCTGGTAGCACGGTGGGAATAACCCAGTCAGATGTCCTCCTTTCCTCAGAGGAGAAGGACCCCTCATGGTAAGTGTCCAATGGTCATTTCCATACTAGCCATTTATTTATTTATTTATTTATTCCACTTTTACCCCGCCCTCCCCGCAAGCGTTTAGTCTAGAATGGTGACTTTTAGGGCTCTTTTTGTAGAAAAAGCCCAGCAGGAACTCATTAGCATAATAGGCCACACCCAACAGCAGGAACCCATTAGCATATTAGGGCACACCCCTGCCAGCACAGTTCATTTGCACATTAGGACGCACCCCCATGTTACCAGAAGTGTGGTTATCCAGCCACACCCACCTTTTGCTTGTTATTCTGTTTACCTTGTTTGTTGTCAAAACCCAGGGCCTTTTTTTGTAGCAGGAACTCCTTTGCATGTTAGGCCACACACCCCTAATAAAGCTAATCCTAATGGATTTCTGCTGTTGGGTGTGGCCTATTATGCTAATGAGTTCCTGCTGGGCGTGGCCAACTGGGGAGCCAGCCGGAACTCCGTTCCTGTGCGTTCCTGCCCAAAAATAGCCCTGGTGACTATTAATTCTCTCTTTTTAACGATCAGTCTAGGTGATGCTGTGGTAAATCTGATTCATTATAGTAATTTTTTGGCTTGGAGTGGGTGGGTGTGGGGTGTATTCTTGAGTAGCTCTGGGTCTGGAAATACCTGGAGTTTTGAGGGTGGAGCCTGAGGAGGGTGGGGCTTGGGGAGGGGAGGGGCTTCAGTCCACCTTCCAAAGTGGCTGTTTTCTCCAGGTGAACTGATCTCTTTCACCTGGAGACCGGTGGTAATCCCAGGAGATCTCCCGCCACCGCCTGGAAGTTGGCAACCTTACATACATGACAGGATTGCTACTAGGATAAAACAAGTGTGGGTCTGTATGATTCACGGTGTGTGGGGGGGGATTCCAGCCCCATCCTTTCTCACTAGGCCCAGTGGGACTCCCAGGCTGCACTGCTGCTGGACCCGGCACAGCCTCCGGTCTCCTCCAATGAACTCCAGAGGTAGGTGTGTCCTCAGTGTTTGCTTAGATAATGCTATTTTACTTGGGGGGGGATTACCCCCCCCAATGTATTTTTTTAAGATGCCAGATTTTTCTGCAAACGTTGGGGGGGGGGTGTCACCCAATTTTGCGGAAAAATCTGTTTGGGGTAAGCGTGGCCCCGATCTGCGGATTTAGGTATCTGCTGATGGGGGGGGGCACATTTGGGAATTAGATATATAGATGGAAGAGAGGAGAGCTATGTAAGCCATTTAGAGTCCCCATTGGAAAGGAAGATGGGGTATAAACGAAGCTAATGGGACAGCTAGAGGGACCAGTTTAAAAAACTGGTAACTCTTATGTGGCCATCTGACCCCAGACCACTGAGCTCACCTTCACTGTCAAAGAGGGATTTACATGTTGACTTGAGAGATCCATCATCCTTCTCTCCTTTGGATTTGACATGTGTCCGAAGAGTCCGACATGTGTCCGAAGAGTCCGACATGTGTCCGAAGAGTCCGACATGTGTCCGAAGAGTCGGACTCGACTGTGCGACTGAACAACAACAGCCCTGAGCTAGGACCGGGATGCTAAGTAGCAGCATCCCGGTGAGTCAGCAAAGAAAAATCCATAGTCATACAGAATAATCTACCTAGGGAGAGTGACCAATCAGTTTCCAAAGCATCTGGGTACCAAATGAAATAAAAATACTGAAAGATGTACCATGGAGAGTACGAGAAAAAAGACAAGCATACTATACTATAACTGATCTATTAAGAAACAATAACATTCCATACAGATGGTTGGTGCCAGAAGGAATATTATTTTCAATAAAAGGTAAAAGATTCAAGATAGACTCTGTATTTAAAGTTCAAAATTTTTTGGAAAACCATGGAGAAGACTTGGGATGGGAAGGGGAACGAGAGGAAGAAAGTGAGAAAACTAGTGAAACAGGAGAAGAGGAGGAAGCTGAACAAAGCGAAACTAGAGAAGCTAAAGAAAATCAAGAAAAAGAAAAGAAAAGAACACAGCAAAGGAGGAGAGCGTACCCTGTACCATCACACGTTGTTACAAGGTACAGAGCAAACTTAAAGAAAACAAACAGTCAATATGGAAAGAAGTAGAAAGATGAATATCCTATCTATAAATGTCAACGGTCTAAACAGTCCTCAGAAACGTAGGCGAATTTACCAACAAATAAATAAGCTGAAAGCAAGCGTGGTCTGCATACAAGAAACTCATATAGGAGAAGAAGATAATAAATATTTAAACTCAAAAAAAACAGGAAAACTATTCTTTGCAGCGGATAAAAAGAAGAAGAAAAAAGGAGTAGCGATATACGTCAAAGAAGATCTAAACCCGGAAATATCATTTGCATCATCTGATGGAAGAACGGTGGCAATAACGATTAACAGGAATAATAAGAAACTGATGATAATAAACTTATACGCCCCTAACCAAAATCAAGAAAAATTCTATAGGTCTCTAAAAGAAAGAATAGCATTACAAACGTTTGATGAGCTATACATTGTTGGTGACTTTAATGCAGTGTTCGAAACAAAGCGGGACAGGAAAAACACTGGAAATAACAAGAGATGGGGTAATGTACTACCCAAGGCATACTTGGAATTAATTGACGAACAAAACCTGGTAGATGTCTGGAGAGTAAGGAATTTGGAAAGAAAGACTTTTACTTTCTATTCAAATAGCCATAAATCATGGTCTAGAATCGATATGATTTGGTCATCAATATCATCTTTGAATGAAGTAGAAGACATAGAAATACTCCCAGCGACTTTTGCCGACCACAACCCCATGTTAATGAAAGTGAGGGAAACTCAAAAAAAACTGCGATGGTACTTAAATAAAAAATTGATAAACAAAGAAAAGTTTGTGGAGAAAGTTAAAAAGGAAATAAAGGAATTCTTTGAAATCAATAACCAACCTGAAACATCTCCCCTAATGATTTGGGATACATTTAAGGCATACTTAAGAGGGATATTTATAAAGGAAGAAGCATGGGTGCAAAAACAACGTAAGAAGGAATATAACACTTTAATAATGCAAATAAAATATGAAGAAGAGAGACTTAAAAAGGGGAAAAATGAAACGCAAATTAAAGTGAAACTTAAATCTCTTCAGCACGGATTAAATCTCATTCTAACGCAAGAAGTAGCTAGAAAACTGGAATACACGAAGCAATATTTTTTTGAGAATGCAAACAAGCCGACAAGATGGCTAGCTTACAAGATAAGGAAGGAAAAAGCTAAAAAAATCATAACGGTGCTTAGAGATGAGAAACAAATAGAAAAAAATAATGCTGAGGATTTGAAAAATATAATTGAAAAATTTTATGGGACGCTATACCAACAAGAACGTCTAAATCCCCAAAAAACAAAAGAGTATTTAGAAAGACGGAATACCAAGAAGTTTGATTTAAAACAGAAAGAGATGTTAAATAGCCCAATAACATCTGCTGAGATATCAGAAGCTATTCGGAAACAAAAAAAGAATAAGACCCCGGGCCCAGATAATATCCCAATTGAAATTTACCAGAAATTTGAAGAACAAATACTAACAACGTTTAAAGAATTACTATGGGAAATTGTAGAAGGAGGAAGA
>NW_015160278.1:244595-244752 GCF_001447785.1 Gekko japonicus | reverse complement strand
CATAGAGATCAGCAAGGATTTCTCCCTAACAGACAAATGAAAAATAACCTAAGAACAATTATGAATGTATTGGAATATTATGAATTACACCCAAGTGACCAGTTAGCTCTAATCTTCTTAGACGCCGAAAAGGCTTTTGATAAAGTTACTTGGGACT
>NW_015160278.1:221256-241793 GCF_001447785.1 Gekko japonicus | reverse complement strand
AACGTATGAAAACTTATTAGATGAAAAAAGTAAATTGAAAACAGAAGAAGCTCTCGAGAAACAAGGTATAAAGTTATCATGGTGGGAAAACACACAACTGAGATCGTCCTTTGAGAAAGATAAAAAGAAAGGAATATATTGTGGAAAAAATGAGTTGGATAAGCTATGGCTGTCGACAAATGACAAACTAATCCAAAAATTGTACAATCTGTTCCTAATAAATTATGAACTAGATGAAGAGGTTAAATGCACTATGATCGCTTGGATGCAAGATGTAGGTCATACCATAGAAGACTGGTCTAAGATTTGGATTGCTGCAAAACAGCTACGCGCAATTCCATATAAGGAAAACATATTTAAAATGTACCACCGGTGGCACTGGTCCCCGGATAAAATAGCCAAATGCTACCCAAATGTATCTAAAAATTGCTGGAAATGTAAAAACAACGTAGGCACCTTCTATCACATGTGGTGGAGATGCCTAAAATCACAGCAATTCTGGCAAAAAGTACATAAGATATTAGTAGATATGTACGAAGTAGAATTACCTTTTAGACCAGAAATATTTTTGTTAAACATATTGCCAGATAAGTTAAAAAATGAACAAAAATATGCTATGGGATTTATCATTACTGCAGCTCGTATTATATTTGCCAAAAACTGGAAACTTGAGAGGATACCAACATGTAATGATTTGATTAATAAAGTTCAAGAAGTAGTTGAAATAGATAACTTGACCACAATTTTAGAGAACAAAGATATGGAAGTATTTCATAGTAGATGGAAAATGTTTTACAAGTGGATAAAAGAAAATAATGTATGATCTAACTGACTCCGATAACTGAAACTGTTTAAAATACCATTAATGCATGATGTAATGCATGATGTAATACGCAAGAAAAACCAATAAATAAATATTGGGGGGGGAAAACAATTAATTTGAGACATCTGACTGACATCATCCTAATTAAATCGATTTTAAATGAATCTCAGAGCAGACCTCCTGGGCCCTGATGACATCATGAGGAGCAGGAGGAGTCCAGAAACCTCCCGGAAACTCGTGTCCACCCTGGCCTCTGGAACACCCTCCCCCCCCACCCTCCGGCATTTCCTGGTGGTGGTAATGGGAGTCACAGCCAACTTACGGTGAACTCTCATGTGGTTTTCAAGGCAAGAGATGTTCAGAGGTGGTTGGCTATTGCCTGCCTCTGCACAGTGACTATGGACTGATTTGGTGGCTCCCCCCCCATCCAAGTACCAAGTAGGGCCAACCCTGCTTAGCTTCTGAGATCTGATGACATCAGACTAGCTTGGGCCATCCATTGAGCGGTGGCACAGGCAGTAAAGCGCCTGCACTAGTAACAACGCTCGGCAGCCACTATGGCTGTTCGAGCACCACCGCGGTCGAGGTGAGCTCTCGACCTCTATCCCAGCTCCCGCCCACCCAGCGGTCCAAAAGCAACTAGTTGCAAGTAGGTAAATGGGTATCCACCCTTAGTAGGGTGGGGGGCACCCTGCCTGACCTGGTGGTCGACGACAAAGAATGGCGGAATGGCGGAAATAGTGGCGGCGGAGATGGTCGCGGCGGCGGCGGGCGGCGAGACATCAGCCCTGGAGATCGGAGGCGGCGTGGCGCGGCGGGCGGCGGCGGCAGCAGCAGCAGCAAAAAGCTGCGGCGACCAACGGAGCGATCCCTGCTGGCCAGAAAAGGAGGAGAGATCCGGGCGGCCGCTGCCGAGACAGGCGCACGATGACGTCGGACGCTGGCGTAAAAGCAGAAGCCGAAAAGGACGTCGCTGGACCAGAGGAAGGCAGAGCCGTGCGCCCAAAGGAAGAACTGCCGCTGAAATGGAGCCCGCCGGGGACAAGTGAAGTACCAAGCCGAGAAACGAGCATGCCATTCCACCACCAGAGGGGTGCCGGTAGGAAACCCCACCGCTACAAATTCTGTGGCCCTAGCTAGGATGAAACTATGTGATTAGCACCACATGTAAGCCGCTCAGAGACCCCCTGAGAAGGGGGTTCGAGCGGGATATAAAGCCTAAAGTTAAATAAATAAAAATTGCGTTGGAAGTGCGGCTTCTTAGAGCCGCACCAAAGGAAAGCGCGGCATCAGGATCAGACGCTTCCCCCGAGCCGCCACGCATATTCTGTCCAGTGCGATCACACGGCCGGGGGAAGCGAGGCAAAGACGGGCGAGCCGAGGCTGCCGGAGTATTCGTGCGCATGCGCAGTCTGGCAGTCCCTCGAATAACAGGAGCTGCCGGCGCGTCCGCAGTCCCACGCCCGGCCTTGCTGCAGATCTTCCGGTAGGTACTACATTTTCCCTAGTATCTTTTTGATCCGCATTTTCGGCTGGACGGTACGGGTTGGGGGCGGGGGCGTGACGCTTGCCAGATGTTGGCATCTGATTGCGCCCATTTGATGCGCCCTCAACCCGTCCGCTTTGCGGGGCAAATCCTCCCGTGTGACCGGGGCCAGCGTAGTGGGTCCTATCCCAGTTGGGATGGACTGATCCACTCGGAAGACTCTCTACAGAGACATTTGCTCAGGATGAGGATAGGCAGGAGAACATCAAAAAGGTGCTGCTAATGTGCCGCGAGCTCTCTTTTTAATGTGCAGTTCAGTGACTCCAATGCTGTGATGCTCCAGACGAATGCCCCTCCCAGCTGGCTGCTCTCTCACACTGCTGCCCTTTCGTCTCTTTCCTTCCATCGCAGAAAGAAGGTTCCCCCCCACCCCCACCCCAGCCAATTGCTTCATTTTCCTGCTCGAGGCACTCCCCCCCTCCGCTTCCTTCTGTGCTTGTTCCCAGATGATCACAGCCAGCGCTATTTTTGGGCAGGAACGCACAGGAACGGCGTTCCGGCTGGCTCCCGAGTTGGCCACGCCCAGCAGGAACTCATTAGCATAATAGGCCACACCCAACAGTAGAAACTCATTAGGATTGGCTACATTAGGGGTGTGTGGCCTAACATGCAAAGGAGTTCCTGCTACAAAAAAAGGCCCTGGGTTTTGACAACAAACAAGATAAACAGAATAAGAAGCAAAAGGGGTGTGTGGCTGGATGACCACACTTCTGGTAACATGGGGGTGCGGCCTAATAGGCTAATGAGTGGTGCAATCAGGGATGTGGCCTAATATGCTAATTAGTTTCTGCTGCTGGATGTGGCTTGTTATGCTAATGAGTTCCTGCTGGATTTTTTATACAAAAAAAGCCCTGATCACAGCTGCTGCACCACTTCCGTGTGCTATGGAGAGAAAGAAAGCATCCTACGGTTGACGTACGTGATGTGGTGGTGGGGGGTACACCCTGCTTCCATGTTTGGCAAGCTGCTGCAGAGTACTTGGCTCCCCAAGAGGAGGGGAGGATGCATGGCAGAAACCAGCCAATAGGGAAGCATGACTGTAGTCGGTCAAGATTTGATTTGCAAACATGCTATAGCTATGCACAAGCTCAAAGGCAATGTCATCGCTCATTCAGAGCACTTGAGGTACTTTTCGATATACTTTTGGCATATGAAAGCCTTTATTCTAATTCATCATGTGCATTACAGAGCGTCTACAGACACCACCAGTATTTCCTCAGGCTGGTAGAGGCAGAGGTCATTTCGGGGGGGATCGCGGGGGATCGCAGTTCCCCCGGGTGAGGTACGGGGGTGGGGCACATGACGAAGCCCCCCCCCTGCTTCCGGCCGCCCCGCTTCCGGCCCTCATTCAGCCAGGAGGAGGCAGGAGAAGAGGGAGGGTAAGTTGCTTCCTCCCTGCCTCTCCCCACCCCTGCCTGTCTGGGGCCAGGGAGGGCCTTTGCGGGGCTTCCTTGCACTCCCGCCGGCCTTGCAGGTCCACCGCCAGGCCCCTCATGGGGCTCGGCAGTGGAGCTGCAAGGATGGCGGCGGCGGCCGGGATCGTTGGGGGCGGGGTGTGTGGCCTTATGACACACTTCCAGTGATGTCAGGGGGTGTGGCCTTATGACACACTTCCAGTGATGTCAGGGGGTGTGGCATATGCTAATGAGTTATGCTAATGAGTTCCCCTAGCTCTTTTTCTACGAAACGACCCCTGGGTAGAGGTCTTGCTTTTCTGCAGCTGAGAACAGGTGTGGTTTGCCATCCAGGAGAGGGCAAATGAAGAGTTTTTCAGGCTGGCTTTTAGGAGTGGCAGATCCTTCTTGAATTAAGGACGAGTTCTGCTAGGGTTTATAAGAGCCTCTTTCTCCTCTTTATTCCTGTGCAGTCAAATGTGGAAGCTGTAATCATGCAAATAGGTTTGGGAAGGAAAGTGCTGTTTGGGCTGTTGGTGTATCTGCTTGGTAGTTTCTTTGATGGCATTTCCTAAGTTCAATGGGAATTGAGGGGTAGTCTCAGCCTGGTAAAAAGGCCATGAGCACTCTTACTCCTTTCCCATCCTCCTCTTCTTTCCGATGGTAAGTGTCCTTTCCAGGCCAGTAAAGTAGTTCAGGGAAAGAACAGAATCATAGGCAGACTGTCAAACATATGCCGAGATGCCTGGGTTTCAGCTCTTCTCCATTAGGAGCTACACGTGGAACTTGGAAGTATCAGAAGAAGCACTGTAGGCTGGTGCGAGTGATTGTTCAAAGCCAACAAAAGATGACTGCTCAAGGCAGCGGACTTTTGCTCTTCACTTGGTGATATATCCCCTTGAAACACTTTAGTTCTAACTTCAGGGGCTTGGAACGTTCGTCTGGCATCATCAACCTGCTTAGACAGGAGCACTGGCTAGGAGGGCGCATGGCCCCTAGACTTGGGTATGGACGACTGAGTATCACTCTGCAGGAGTCCCTTCCAAGCAACAAGTGAGTGGGTCAGGATGGAGCAATATCAATCTGTGTTCCCTGAAGGAAAAAAAATTGCTTTGATACAAATCTTCTGCTAACAGGAAGAGGCTGCAGGAAGCATAATGTAGGATATTGGGCTAATTTCCATTCTAACTGGAACTCCTGAGCTTTTTGCTCAGAAATCACTTAAAATTACCTAGCAAATATTGTTGATTGTTCAGATGTAGATATTTCCAGGCGGTGGGGTAGTAGTAAGTATGCATTGGTGGCAACTGCACGACTGTATTTTTAATGGTACCTGCAACCAAGACAGAAATCCCATTTATTCCTGTAGAGGGCTGTATAAGTAGTTCAGATGCAGGGAACTTGCAAAGTCTGCCTGCACAAATGACAGTGTTACGCGAACTGCCTTATTTACGACAGTTGGCAACTAATTTTTAACGTGAGTTCTGGCCAGCTATACCAAGGTCGTGTCTGAACTCAGAGTTCCAGTAATGGAGACCACACGGGTGTTTTTCCAAAACAAATATTCTTTTTACTAAGCAATTTCAAGATCACACATACAAAAACATCAGTCTCTCAATCACATACATTCAAGGTTCCTTTAGAGTTACAGAAAGATATTAAGGCCCCGGATATCGCGGGGGGGAGGCGTGGCTGTTTGCCCCAGAGCGAACTACCGCACAGCCGCTGGATCAAACGTCCCGTCGACCTCCCGCCAACGTCCCGTGGTTCGGGGGGAGGTGCCGATCATACCTCAATCCTGTGGTGCGGCAAAGAAGCGGCGCAGCGGGGGTTGTGGGTTTTTTTCTAACTGAAGTGTGCGCATGCGCAGTTGGATGCTTGTGCACATCCCATGGAGCTACCACTGGAAACGTGATCAGATGCCTGCCCTTGCCCAACGGTTTCCGGAAACTAGTACCTCAGAGGTACTAGTTTTTTATGGCGCATCTTTGGCGGGAAGCCTCGGGTTAGCCACGGGAGCTCTACGCTTCCCAGATGTTGTGGTGTGATCGCGCCCGGAAAATTCACCTGTCTTCCGTCCCTGTAGCGTGGCTAATGCTCCATGTGACTGCAGCCCAAGATAGTTTCTTAGTTACTTGGAGGGAGGGAGGTACTTATTTCGGTTCATACTCGCCTGTTCCAGAAGTCTTGTCTGTTGCAATGGGAATGGGGTAAGGAATAGTTCTAGGGGTAGTTACTAATTCACACTGCCAGAACCAGCCAGCTAGTGTGTGTATGTGGATCTCTTTGGCTGCGCATCCCAAAGAGATCCAGTAAAGACAAAGAGTCTTAAAGCAGGAAGGAGGGGGGGTAGTAGAATGTGGCCAGCCGAAAGACCTGAAGCATGGTCTTTGCGTTGATGGTGGTATGGGGTTAGCCCAGGACTTAAAGCATGGTCCTTGCGTTATATAGTTGAATCTCCAGGTGGGTGGCACCTTGCCAATCTGTAATCCTACCTACTTACAAGTCCATCCCATGACTCTTCCTCATTGGTGAATGTGGAAAGGGGCAGGTATTCTATGGGTGGGGCGATATTTGAAACTCTACACTCTATCTCATGGAATACCATCTGGCCAGGTGTTACTTCTCAGCTTCAGGACATCTCTTTGTTGTGCTGATGAATCTTGGTTCTATCAGGCTGCCAAGGCATTGTAAACAGGAAACTGCAATTCAAATGTAGATCAAGTCCCTGCGTTACGTGACATCTCATCTCTTTAGCAATGGTGGAATTTCTCCTTCCTCAGTTGTTGTTCTGCTCACAGTGGCTAACATGTGCTTCTCCTTCCCATGATGCCCTGCGCTGAATGTGTGCAAGCTACATTAACATAAAATGCAGGCAAGTGTTCCCTATGTGAAACCTCTCACAGTAGGTGATGCAAACAGCTTTCTCTAGGCTCATGGCATACAAGTGTGTGCACAGTCCATGTGTTGCTTGTGTAGCAGATATAAAACCATAAATTAGTCTGTTCCTCAACAACAGTTACCCCGTGCAAAACCCACGCATATTCAAAATTGACTCAATAGAAAAATGGGGTGGTATTGTATATTAAACCTCATTTAAAACCAGAACTGATTTTAAGTGATGATCATGGCAGATTTGTGACTGTTAAAATTAGTTTCTGAGGGCAGAAAACTATGGTGGCAGGTCCATTTATTCTGCTCAGGTAACACCACTATAGAGCCACAAATTGGGTGTGTGACTGCAGCCTTTATGAATAAAACAGATTTTAGACGTGAAAAGAAGGTGAAATATCTGGGTATCGCTGTCAAATATGAATTGCATGCTGTTTCAAAATACTTATGTTAAACTATGGAATGAAATTAAAAAGGATTTGCAGAGGTGGACTAACTTACAACTGTGATATGATTTGAGATTTGGATGGCATGGACATTTGATGCATAACAAAGTTAAAGCCAATGTGGAATTTAATAATTACTACATTAGACGTGCCATTCTGAGAATGTGGAATAAGTATAAACTTAGACTTTGTTAGAAAATTCCATTATGGTTTTCTAAAGCTCACTTTAGAAAATAAATGACTAGTCCATATAATTGGTTAACATACCACGACATAACATATCATAACATAACATATCATGATGTCTTAGACTTCCAACAAGATGAAAGGAAGAACAAGTTAAAGAATGTATGGTTAAATGGGCTAAAAATGTTGGGCATGACCTATCTATGGAAATGGGAAAAGATGTGGGCAAAGGGGCTGAGATTTACCTTGAGTTCTAATTTAAAGGAGAACTTTTACAAGAAGATGTATCGATGGTATATGTTATATGCTGGAAATGCAACCATCATGAAGGGACGTTTTATCATATGTGGTGGACTTGTAAGCAAGCTAAAGACTTTTGGATATAAATATACTTTTTAATGCAGAAGATCCTAAATACAGCTGAAACCAGAGTCTTTTTTGTTAGGCTTATTGTTTTGTTTTTGTATATGACTGTGGCAGTGAGAATGATCTATGCACAGAAATAGAAGTGTCCCACAGCACCTACAGTAGATCAATGGTAGGAGAAGATGCTGGACTTTGCAACTATGGCTATGATCTGGGGAAAGACTCTTTCTTCGTTTATTAGGGACTGGAAACCCCTCATTGGGTGCGTTCAGACAGGGGCTTTCTGCCGGCATAAACTGTACCGGTTGGAACCGGTGCAGTTTATACCGGCAGAAACGCGATCACACTCACCGCCATTTTGCGAAGCCCTCCGGTGGACGCCCGCTCACACGCTGCGGGCGTCTGCGTGTGTTTTTTTTTTTTTAAAGGACAGTTTGAGCATGCGCACAGGCAGCCATTCGGAGAATGGCGATTTTTGCGCATGCTCAACCCCCCCCTTACATTTAAACTTTAAAGGTAAGCACTTACCTTTAAAGTTTAAAACCCAACCTGGCCTCGCTGTAGTCCCGGACTGCTCCGGGACGGTAAAGTAAGGCATTTTTTTTTTTTAAAACAAACGCTCAGGGCGAAGCTTCGCCTGAGCGCATATCGCTTCCTCTTAAAAAAAAATGGTGGGGGAAAGCCGGAAGCCTCAGGCTTCCGACGGAAGTGTCTCTGTAACGCAGGAGAGCGATCAGACGCCTGGGTGCACCGATGACAACCGTTGCACTCTGTTTACCACCACTTCCGACCTAGTGGCAGAGTACAACGGTTTAAAGCTCTTTACAACGGATAGAGAGGGAAGACAGATGTTCCCCGTCTGAACGCCGGTAGGTACATCGATTGCAACCGGCACAGAATCCGTTGTAAAGGCTGCGTCTGAACGCACCCATTGATTTCTTTTTTTTGCGTGAAAAATTTAAGGATGATTTGATGACTTGTGGTTGTTTTGAATAAGAAACTTATTTAAGGGGGAATAAGAAGTGAATTCTTGTTTGTGCGTATAAGCAAAGAAAATTTTAATCAAAATTAGTATATTTGCTGTAAAGAAAATCGGAAGCCTTTTATGTTCCCCGTCCCCTTTTAAAAATTTTCTTCTTGTTCTTTATGTTTGTTGTTTGTGCATGGTTTTGAGGGGTTCTTCCAGTATATCTTCCAGTTTTATTTCTTGAATAAAATTAAAACTCACTCCCAAAACCCCCAAAATTGGCTCAACAGTTGCGTTTTGTTGCCAGTTTGATTCTCCTGCGGTGGAAGCCAGCATGGAGACACAGTTCTATGGTAGAACTCGGTCCATTTAAAGTGTTGTTTCTATTAACTCAAGGCAGGGATGCTAATGCGCTTGTCACTGTAATTAACATCAAGGTGATTCTGGCTGGAGGGGCTGACGCCAAGATTTGGAATGAGTAGCTGAAACTCAGCTCAAGGTAAGAACTGTAGGCTTTTCCCCTTAAGGAGCAAGGGCATCAGAGCCTGGAAGAAATAGGGAATCTCATCAACCCTCATGGAGGTTAGATCACAGGGACAAAACAGAACCCAAGAATTGTTGGCCATATTTGTGGATTGGTGGTTGAATGGTCGCTAACACAGGAGATAAGGTTGGTCTCTCAGGTTAACCTGGTTGCTGTGAAGGTCAGATGCTCCACAGAATACTGTTGGGGCCAGGGCCTTTTTTGTAGAAAAAGCCCGGTAGGAACTCATTAGCATAATAGGCCACACCCAACAGCAGAAACTCATTAGCATGTTAGGCCACACCCCTGACAGCACAGCTCATTGGCATATTAGGCTACACCCCCATGTTACCAGAAGTGTGCTCATCCAGCCACACCCACCTTTTGCTTGTTATTCTGTTTACCTTGTTTGTTGTCAAAACCCAGGGCCTTTTTTTGTAGCAGGGACTCCTTTGCATATTAGGCCACACACCCCTAATGTAGCCAATCCTAATGAGTTTCTGCTGTTGGGTGTGGCCTATTGTGCTAATGAGTTCCTGCTGGGCGTGGCCATCTTGGGAGCCAGCCGGAACTCCGTTCCTGTGCGTTCCTGCCCAAAAATAGCCCTGGTTGGGGCCACTAAGAACTGAGCCAGCCTTTCTCTGCATAACTCCACCCAAGTTTTGGAAGGCCCTGAGCAAGACATCCTCTCTTAGCTCCCTACAGTACCACCTGTCTGCCTCTAGCCCTTTTGCCTCTTCCTAATTCCGACAGTAGGAGAAAACAAGTGGTGAGGCTGTGGCTGTTTGGTGCCATGACTGGTGCTCATGTGCCCTGCAGGTAAGCACTGATAGCTGCTAGGAACAACGGCAGCCACTGCTACACAGGCAAGCAGTGGGTGTTGAACATAACATCAGGCCATAAGAGAAGCCAATGTTGTATCAGGCCAATGGCCCATCCAGTCCAACACTCTGTCACACAGTGGCCAAAAATACCAGGTGCCATCAGGAGGTCCACCAGTTGGCTGCTGCTTCTCCTCTCCAGTTGCCACCATTGCATAAGCAGACAAGACCTACTTACCCTTGGGGGCCTAACTCAGGTTTGGTCTGGAGCAATGTTCCCTCTAAGCTGTGGAATCTTGTGAGCAAGAATTCTACTTTGTGAGCTCCTGGCATTAAAGTTGTGAGCAAGCTATTTGGCTACTGCATAAATCAGTTTGCTCTGGAGCCATCCTCCCTGAGCTAAGACAAAAATGTGTGAGCCAGAGGCTAAAAAACTGTGAGCTAGCTCACACTAACTCAGCTTAGAGGGAACACTGGTCTGGAGGCATAGGGAACCCTGAAGAACAACATGGAGAGTTTGTAGAAAGAAGGGGGAGTTGGCAGAAATGTTGGTTAGCTTGAATCGACACCCTGCTGCCACCACACAGTAGAAGAGGATAGGCACCAGTAGATGTGTTTCTGTGCTCATCAGTGATGGGATTCCTAAGGATCTTGGTCCTCACGACTAACCTGACTCTACCCCTTCATTGGCATTTCTCCACCCAGGGCTGTATTTCTTGGCGTGATACTAGTGTGTGACAGAACTGTGTAGTTTTTGCCAGCCAGCGTGATGGTTTGATTAGAGTGATTAGAGTGTTGGATGATCATCTGGGTGACCCAGGTCCAGATCTAAGCTCTGCCATGGAAAGCTCACTGGGTGAGCAGTCCCTCTCTCTCTCAGCCTAACGTACCCCACAGGGTTATTGTTGCAAGGATAAAATGTACAATGGGAGAACAATGTTGGAAGCCGCTTTGGGTCTCCATTGTGGGAGAAAAGCGGGGTATGAGTAAATTATAAATCTTGATAATGGTATGTTTTACATTCTGTAGCATCCAAGGAGGAGAACATGTTTACAAATCTCAATGACAATGGGGAAAGGCATCATCAGCTTTGTTGGTGGGTCTAAATGGGACAAAGGTTAGGTGACCTGTTTGTGTCATGCTATGAACCTGAGAAATAACAAAGTACTTAAAAACTTTGCCATTAAGAGCGGCTCATCCCTGCTGTTAACACAGGTTGCCTGTTGGGGTGGATTGTTTGTTCTCTGCCACCATAGTGCTATTTGCTGTTACTTATGTCCTAGCCATTCATTTTTCCTGCATTGTACATGGGGCTTATCGCTAAAAAGCAAAAGAGTCTACAGAATTGATATTTGTTACTGGATTTTAAAAAATCCTGTTCAACAATGCTCAAAAACTCATTGTCTGTCTTTCATCCCTTGATAAACGGCTACCAAGGAGAAGCTAGCGAGAGGAATCCTTGTACGAATCAACGCAATACATTTGTACCCAAGTGTGAAGGGCATTGGCTCAGCGGTGATGTGTATTTGCATGTATGATGCTCAGAACTTAATTTAAACCAGAAATCAGACATCTGTTTCCATTGCCAGAGTTGACGCCTAGAACAATATGGGAAATTTTAAGCATGCCTTTTGATGATGCGCAAAATGCCTTTCTCTTATCCAGAGGTCATTTCGTAGAAAAAGAGGTGCAGGAGCTCATTAGCATAGCTCATTCGCATAACTTATTTGCATGTGCCACACCCCCTGACATCACCAGAAGTGTGTCAGAAGGCAACACCCACCGCTCAGGCTCCACTGGACTCTTTTGGATTGCTAGCTATTTTGGGGAGGGGGAATGCAGATCGGTCCTCGCAGGGGAGGGAGAGCTTGTACTTGAAAGCGGGCTGGGGGGGGCTCTGCAATTTACCTGGCTGCTTCTTGCTCTGACTGAGGGCTGCTAGGAGCAGGGGGTGGGGCTTGTGGCATGTGCCCGCCCCCTGGGCTCCTTACTGCCGGAGCTCCGCTCCTGTGTGCTCCCGCAGGAAATGACCCCTGCTCTTATCACTGGAGTGACGACAACTGTCCCCCGTGTACCTCAGGGGAAAGAGACCCAAAGGTTCTCATTTTAGACACTGTCTGAAGTTTGAATCTTCTGTTGTAAGCATCCTAGGGTAGCAGGGCTGGGGAAAGTTCTCCTTTTGTGATCCAGAAGAGGTAGGATTGAGACCTCTTTGAGGTACAAAGGCCCCGGTCACATGGGCCGGAAAATGCGGGGGGGGGGAGCGTGGCTGTTTGCCCCGGGGCAAAATAACGCACGGCTGCGCGATCAGACTTTTCATTAGGATCAACCCAATCAACAGGGTTTTGTGTCAGTTTGGTTGGTCCTAATCAGGGCTCTAGTCGGGGGGGAGCTCTCAGGTATGGAGCTCCGGAAGAGAACCTCTAGGGGGCGGGGCGGTCACGTGGTGAAGCCCCGCCCCCTTCTTTACCCCACCCTCTGCTTCGATCCTCATTCCGTTTGGGAATGAGGATGAAGCAGGAGGGTAAGTAGCCGGGCCTTCTGACACACTTCCGGTGATGTCAGGGGGTGTGGCCTTCTGTCACTTCCGGTGATGTCAGGGGGCGTGGCATATGCAAATAAGTTATGCTAATGAGTTATGCTAATGAGCTCCGGCAGCTCTTTTTCTACAACAAGACCCCTGGTCCTAATGAAGGGTATCCAAAGGCAGGCAATGGCAAACCACCTGTGTTCACCTCTTGCCTTGAGAGCCCTACAGGGTCACCATAAGTTGGCTGTAACTTAATGGCACTTTCCAACAATAAAAGGCATCACATGGATTTTGTTCTTGTTTTCAGATGGACATGGGCAGTACTGGCGAGCAAGTGGCAATTATTATGACATGTGCTCCCCTTCATGTGTATCCTTAGATACATGTGGACTCTCTAACCTGGGTTCGGAACACTCGCCCATAACTGTGACCAGTTTGAGGGTATTTAAGCGCAGTGTTAGGTAGGTTGTCAGGCAGTGCCAGGAAACTGGCAGGAGGGTTGTGGGATGGGAGGCAGCGTCCCAGAATAAAAATTGTAAAAGAAAAATAAGGCATTGGCTACTTATAGGAAGTTCTGACCATAGAGTTCCTGGAAATTCCTAGAGCTACACAGAAGTGACAAGAGTAGCTCTAGCAATTGCCAGAAACTCTATGGTAAAGACTTATTTTACTGTTAAATTTTTCTCCCCAGAACAATCGCATCCCCTCCTTTGGCCCCAGTTTTCACCAGATAATCAGCTAAGCTTGGTGGGGAAAGGCTACAATTAGCTGGAGGTCTCCTGCCATAAGTGTGCAAATAGGAAACCTAGAGCTGGCGGGGTGGGGTGGGGGATGTCTTCCTAGCTTGGAAAACTGACACACTGGCCAATCAGGGGGAGCAGAAAGTGTGGTTTAGGAATCTGTACTTTGATATTTGTTTGTTTGTTTGCTTGTTTTGACTTATATCCCGCCCTCCATAGCAGGCTCAGGGCGGGTTACATCAGATTTGATTAAAAAAATACAATATATAAAAATTAACACCATTAAAACACCATTAAAAGACACTATCCTTTATCCAGTGCAGTTGTCATGAAAATTAAGGCCTCACAGATGCCATCTCTGTGATTTTGTGATTGTCAAATACAGGAATTTGAGGTGAATCCAGGGTGAGGGTCTATGGATTTCCTGGTGCTTCCCAGAAAGGCAAGAAAAGGTGATTGCACTCAGGTTGGGGAATATCCTGGGCGGGAAACAAACTTGCAGGGTAGAGGTTTCGCCCTAGCCTCAGGCAGGTTAGTAGGAAGTATCCAGGCAAGGGCAGTAAAAGTAATCAAGCCCACCTGGCGGCTTGATAGTAATTAGATTTTACACTCCAGAGGACTTGGGTTTGCTGACAAAATTATATTGATAGACTGAGGTGGGTTCTCAACTCTGGGAGCTCTTTACAGTGACGAGAAAGCATGCAGGTGTTCCATCGTCGAATCAATCTCCTGCCTAAGGTTTTGGCCATTCATTCTAGTGTAGCCTGACTAAGGAGAGCCATGTCCTCATCTTCCCCAATGTGAGACATTGCTAGCTCCTAAAATGGCTGCCAAGGTGTGAGTTTAGTCAAGATGGAGTTGGGGCGGGCAACACACGTCAAGGGAAGGGGTCCTCAGTAACACTCTATCATCTTAGTGGGCTTCTCTGGTAATCTAGAAACTGAAACACGATGCATAGGTTACACACACACACACACAGAGAGAGAGAGAGAGACTCAGGCATCCTGCCATTTGAAAGTATTTAAAAGACTGTCACTTAGAGGGCAAGGATCTGTTCCTGTTGGCAGCAGAGGATAGGACTCGCAATATATAAATCAAAATAAATAAATAAATGCATTAAATAAAGGGTTTAAATTATGGGCAGAAGGGTACCGGCTGGATATTAGGGAAAATATATATATTTTAAAGTATTTACAGTAGTTCAGCAGTGGACTCACTGGCAGCCTTCAAGCAGTGGTTCTTGTCAGGAATGCTTTAGACTGATCCTGCATTAAGCAGGGGGGTAGACTAGATGACCTATATGGACCCTTCCAACTCTAGGATTCTATTGGACGGGGAAAGTCCAAGAATCACTTGCACAAGCCAGTGTTTATTCTCGCACAGTTCAATGTGTACAGTGGCACAGCGTCAGCTGAGTATGTGTGCCAAAGACCCATAACAAAGGCCCTTTAATCTGCATAACATTCATGGGGGGGAAAACATAACTAGAAGAAGCCAAGTGGGGGGTGGGGGGTTGGCCCGGGGAGATACCCAACATGTGATCCAGGGACGGTGTACTGAAGAGTAACTTAAAGCAGTGGTGAACATGTGATTGCGTGCATGTATTAGGTCCAGGCTCGTTTCTTAATGCCAATGTAGCTGGCATGCTGTCACTTTATCCCGCAAATTGTCGCAGTGCTCCTGAGTGCACCCTTTTCTACTATGTGTGTGCCATTCATTCCTCTGGGAAAATGGGGACATTATTATTTTTGAACCAGGGGTGGGCTGCAGTAACTCAGAACCTAAAAAGGTTAGTCAGGAATAGAAAAGGGCCAACTCTAAAAATCTAATCATAAAATATTCAAAAATATATGTGTGTGTTTATTCAACATAAATTAAAATAACAAACAAGGGCCCATTCATACCTCATATAAAACTATAAAAACATACAAGGGCTAATAAGATAGACCTAATAAGATAGACCTAACGCGTTTCGACCTTTACAGGCCTTCCTCAGAGGTCTAATACATACAGAACATATTGGCTGATGTGCAAAAATACATACAATTCTACATATACAAAATATGGAATAAAGACCAGAAATCAATTGCTGTAAAAATAAAAGAAATAGAAGATTAGACCACATATACAACTAATACATACATTGTAAATACATTACCAAACAAAAAACCATTGACTTACTTCCAAAGTTTAACCACTGGGCAAGGAAAAGAAATACAAATGAAGCCTCCAGTGAAATCACATGTCCAGTGGTACTTCTCTAGAAACAATAAAAGTGTATGAGTCAGTGCAGTAACTGCCAGGGACTCTGCGGGGAAGTGTCTCTCCATATGTGCAACGCATGCACCCAGGCTCCCCCTAGTAAGCAAGCCCTTGTGCTGCCCGCTCCCCATAATGATGGACATTTTGCTACTCCTATAGAATAGCTGGGCTCGGGTGACCCTTAGCTGTGGTGTGGTGATTCCTTCAGATGTCCTCTAAGAGTCTCTCTCAGACAAGGGTCTGTCTGTGCCTGACTTGTCATTGGCTGCCTCTCTTGATGAGAGCCAATCAGGACACTATTTCTCATTCCCATCCTCCCCCCCCTTATCCCCCCCCAGAGGAAGGCCATTGTGGCACAGAGGATTTTGCACTTCACAAGAGCCTGAACTGTGGGAGAAGGATCCACCATCAGGAGAAGAAAGATCTCTCGCTCAACCAATCTGTAAGTTATGATGTCCAGGAGGAAGTATGTGTGAGGATTTAAGAGGAAAGGGAGAACGGAGGGAAACCGTTACGAGGAAACTGGGGAAAGCCATAATGGACTGCCTAGTAGATTGGGGGGCCAGTGAAATGCAGGAAGTTATGTTGACTAATGTTCCCTCTAAGATGTGGAGTCTTGTGAGCAAAAATTCTACTTTGTGAGCTACTGGCATTAAAGTTGTGAGCCAGCGATTTGGCTGCTGCATGAATTGGTTTGCTCTGGAGCCCATCCTTCCTGAGCTAAGACAACAATGTGTGAGCCAGAGGCTAACAAACGGTGAGCTAGCTCACACAGCTTAGAGGGAACACTGAATTGTTGACCCTTTTGTATTTTGATTTCAGAAGCAAGCACGGTTGCCACAGCTGTGGGTTGGGAAACTCCTGAGGATTTGAGAGTGGATCCTGAGGAGGGGAGGCTTTGGGGAGGGGAGTGATCTCACCCCTACAGGATCTGTGGTCTAAGGCCATCGGTCCTACCCTCCAAAGTCCGGGCTCTCAGTGAGAGTGGCAGGAAAAGAACAGTGCTTGCATTGACCTGACACTCTCGGAAGTCTTTCATGGCACGGGTCCTCCGGTGGTACGCCTGCAGTAATTGCACGTGGCCGTTTTACACTTTGGCAAGGCAGCCGGAGGGAGGCAGTTATGTAAACAGCCGCTGAAGTTAATTGGAAGTAACAGTTCACATTCGCTTTGACCTTGGCCCCAGGTCAAAACCACACTGGGTGATGGAAATCCTTCAGCTGGAATTATGTACCTTGGAAACCGCAAGCGCACGGGCAAATGCTTCCTTTTCTTCTCAAAAAATCAACAGGAGGGATTTTTTTGTTGCTAAATCTCAGTTCATCAGCTTCCCCACTCGCTTGCCGAGAGAGAGAGAGAGAGAGATTTCCATGGAATGAGTAAGTTCTTTAAACTTGGTTTGCTCTCTCTTGTTTAAAAAAACACCCTGTATTACGAAGAAGGAAGGATTCTACTCCCTCCAATTTACTGCAAACCGAAGGGTATTTGGAAGGGCTGATTTTCGCATGAGGTGGAACGGGAGTAGCTCCCTCGGCGGCTCCGTTTCTGAACACTGATAGGAGCTCACTTGATGGAACGTTCCTCCATACAAAACAAATCCTTCTCCATTAAAAAAAAACAACCCTAGGAAGGAGTTGCCAGCCTCCAGGTGTGGGCCTGGAGATCTCCTGCTTCTACAACTGATCTACAGCTGATAGAGATCAGTTACCCTGGAGGAAATGGCTGCTTTGGAGGGTGGACTCTATGGCACTGTACCATGCTGAGGCCCCTCCCCTCCCCAAACCCTGCCCTCTCCAGGGTCCAACCCTGAAGTCTCCAAGTATTTCCCCACCCAGTGCTGGCAGCCCTACCAAGATGCCGGAGAGAAGGGCGCAAGCCCAGTCTTCTTCCTACACTGCTGCTTTTCTGTGCGTATTATTATTATTATTATTATTATTATTATTACATTCCCAGAGGCTCGGAGCGGTTTACACATATACATTTAATCGCCTAACTAGGGCCACATACATATCAGGGGAGATGGATGCCTTACCAGGCACCTACGCAGCGTGGGTCTTTCTGTGGCGGGGTCTTGCTAGGACCAGGTGGTAGTGTCCTTCGGCGGAGGTCTTTTTCCGTCTCTTCGGCTCGGCTTCCTGGGATGGTCCTTTTATGGTGCGCGGCTGCACGATGAGGTCGCGATGGGTCTCTGTCCCGGAGGCTCCAACCGTGCTTACGTCACCGCGCCTCCACGCCACCTCCAATCGTCTCCCGAGTCGCCTGCCGTCTGCCGCCGATCCGTCGCCATGTTCTCATCGATTCACCGCATCGTCCAGCCGCCGCCGCTGCCCTCCAATATTGGAGGTAGGGTAGGGTGCCCCCCCACTCTTAAGGAGTGGGTACCCATTTGCCTAATTGCTGTTAAGGGCTTTTGAGCCGCTGGGTGGGCGGGAGCTAGGATAAGGGCTGGGAGCTCACCCCGGCCGCGGTGGGACATGAACAGCTATTAAGGCTGTTCGGAGATAGTTTTACTTGCAGGCTTCATTGATGTTTTCCCCTTTGGACACAGGAGCCGTCAGTCCTGTGAATCCCTACCTGCATGCGGACGTACCGCAGCCCGGAGATGGATTCACCATCTCAATGGGAACTCAGTGCCCAAATATGAAAATGTGTTTCATTGGCTTTGACCCGAAGTAGCAATGGAAGCCTGCGTTCAGGAATGTGCTTTCATGCAGGATCCTGCGAGGTAGGCCAGGGTGGCTGAAAGGACTGGCAACCTCCAGGTGGGGCCTGGAATTCTCCAGGAGTTACAGCTGATCTCCAGAATATGGGTATTGGTTTCCCCTGGAGACAGTGGCAGGTTCAGAGAGTGGGCTTACAGGGCTCTTTTTGAAGAAAAAGCCCAGCAGGAACTCATTAGCATAATAGGCCATACCCAACAGTAGGAACTCATTAGCATATTAGGCCACACCCCTGACAGCACAGCTCATTTGCGTATTAGGCCACACCCCATGTTACCAGAAGTGTGGTCATCCAACCACACCCACCTTTTGCTTCTTATTCTCTTGTTTGTTGTCAAAACCCAGGGCTTTTTGCATGTTAGGCCACATACCCCTAATTGTAGCCAATCCTAATGAGTTCCTGCTGTTGGGTGTGGCCTATTATGCTAATGAGTTCCTGCTGGGCGTGCCCAACTTGGGAGCCAGCCGGAACTCCGTTCCTGTGCGTTCCTGCCCAAAAATAGCCCTGCTGGGCTCTGTCGCATCACATCCCTGCTGAGTCTCCTTCCTTCCCCAGGGTCTGCTTTCAAAGAGACCCGTAGCTACAATGGGGCATTGGGGGGCCCTGCCCCCTTAATCAAAAGCCCTGCCCCACAAATTGCCATGCCAGAAACCTTATTTTTTAGGAGAGACACCCCCGCTGCTTCCCTTTCCCTCCCACTGTGGAATTAGGGAGGGCATCATCAGGGGTCATTTCGTAGAAAAAGAGCTAGGGGGACTCATTAGCATAACTCATTAGCATATGCCACACCCCCTGACATCACCGGAAGTGTGTCATAAGGCCACACCCCCTGACATCACCGGAAGTGTGTCATAAGGCCACACCCCCCGCCCCCAATGGTCCCGGCCGCCGCCGCCCTTGCAACTCCACTGCCGAGCACCATGAGTGCATCCCAAGATGGCGACCGGGTGGATGCTCTGGTGCTGAGCTCTCCCGTGGTACGGTTAGCTAGGACATTTTTTAATGGAATTTAATGGAATTTCAAATTTAAACTTACTGCAATTAGTGAAGTAAACTGTTTGGTAGGCAAGGGTAGATAGGAAGCAAGTTGGAACGGAAGAAGGGCTCCCGGTTTGAGACTGTATTATTACACCACCGAAGATTGGAGGGGACTGGAGAGCCTGGGGAGGCTTGGAAATACCGAGGATACGGAGCCATTGAGTAGCTGAGTCGCCGAGCTGCCGCAACGCCGCAACGCCGAGGCATCGGCCCTTCGAGCTGCCTGCTGCCCCCTCCCCCCCCCAGTCGTGGCGCTGCTGAGCTGTTGTGACGCCGAGGCACCGGCCCCTTGGGTTGCCGGCCCGTTCCCCCCCCGAGCTGTTGTGACGCCGAGGCCCCGGCCCCTTGGGTTGCCGGCCCGTTCCCCCCCCCCCGAGCTGTGCCGCGGCCGTGACGCTGAGACTCCGAAACGTCGTGGAACGCCGACTCACCGGGCAGTGCCGAGACGCCGACTCCTTGAGCTGCCGGCCCGCCCCCTCCCTTCTCGCTGGGCCGTTGAGCCTCGGGCTACGCCGGTCCGTTGGGCTGCGGAAGCGCTGGGGCACGGACCTGCTGAATGGCGGAGACGCGGGGTTGAGTAGCGGCAGCAGGGCCGAGGCGACTGCACCGGGCTGTGCCGGTTTGTGGAGCCGCGGAGGGGTTGCAACCCTGGGGTGTGGCAGGTGCTCCCCAGGATTGGAGCTGGAGTGGAGTACTCCCCCGGTGGAACGGAACCTCTCCAGAGAAGCTGGGCCGACTGTTGACAACTTTGGCGACCAGGGAGGTAGGGGCAGCGTTGGGAGTTAGCCGGCTGTGAGAGAGCCGGTGAATTTTGGCTTGAGTCTCCCGGTGGTGTGAGTGCCGGGACCGAGCCTTCTCCCCCCCCTTTTCAGCTGCCTCCCCTCCTCCCCCCCCCGCCTATTCTATCCTTAAGTCTATAGTGGCTGGGGGGCGCGGACCCTGGAGAACTCATGCTGCGGGACTTGAATTGCGGCTGGGAAACACTGAGTGAACAGGGACTTATGGAGCAGGGCCAATCTACGGATTTTAATCGACCGCTCCAACATTACTGGGACACAGTTCGCTGCAAGGGCAAGGAGTGTACCGGGGCCTGCTGGGGCTGCCTGTGTGCTGGCCGTAGTGGAGATCCAATTCCACCAGAGCCCCCCCTAGTGTTGGTAGTAGGGAACTGCCATTAATGTTGAAGAACTGTTGCCAACTTGCTGGAGTTCGGAGTGACTATTGATTTTATATTAGCGGGCCTACAGGAGTGAGTGTATTGTGAGTGTATGCGTGTATGTAG
>NW_015160278.1:220654-220830 GCF_001447785.1 Gekko japonicus | reverse complement strand
ATGCTGTGTAACGCCAGGTCGATTAACAACAAGGTTGAATTCCTTCGGGACTTCATACTGGAACAGCAGGCAGACCTGGCATGCGTGACCGAGACCTGGGTATGGGAGGGCGAGACGGTTGCGCTCGCCCAACTTGCCCCACCGGGGTTCTCGGTCCTCCATCAATCACGGACTAG
>NW_015160278.1:214986-218807 GCF_001447785.1 Gekko japonicus | reverse complement strand
CCTCGAGGTTAGATTACTGTAACGCTCTCTACTTGGGGCTGCCTTTGTCGCAAATCCGGAATCTGCAGCTAGTGCAGAATGCTGCAGCTAGGCTGCTGATGGGTCTCTCGAGGAGGGACCACATCCGGCCGGTGCTGCAAGCGCTGCACTGGCTGCCTATAGCACACCGGATCCGCTTCAAAGTGCTGGTGCTTACCTTTAAAGCCCTGAATGGCCTGGGTCCAGCCTACCTGAGGGATGGTAGGGAGAGACGCTGCCCTGAAGAGGAACACCACTCGGGCGTCCCGAACTTGGACATCATCAGCCGCAAATGAGATTCGCCTATCTTGAGTCCCTGTTAGAATGTACTGTAGAGCACCAATTTTAGTTCTTATTTATTAATGTTTTAACGTTATGTGTGTTTTATCCTCGGCGTTTGCCGTCTGTAGCCGCCCTGGGCCACATGGGTAGGGCGGGATATAAATCCCAGAATAAATAAATAAAATATAAATAAATAAAATGAGGGGCCCACCGCTGGACCTGCAAGGCCAGCGGGAGTGCAAGGAAGCCCCACGAAGGCCCTCCCTGGCCCCAGACAGGCAGGGTTTTGGAGAGGCAGGGAGGAAGCAACTTACCCTCCCTCTTCTGCCTCCTCCTGGCTGAATGAGGGCCGGAAGCAGGGCGGCCGGAAGCAGGGGCGAGGCTTCGTCATGTGCCCCGCCCCCCGTACCTCACCCGGGGGACTGCGATCCCCTGCGATCCCCCCCCCGAAATGACCTCTGGGCATCATGTGACCTGGAAAAAGACAGCTCAGAGGGCATTTAATTGCCTTCCAAAAGCATTTAAATGCCTTATGAGTTTCCCTTCCACAGGGTAAGAAGCGCACTAAAAAATGGCACCTTCAGTACATCTCCAACAATCGCCCTTTCTGCTAGCCTAGTCCTGCTGTAGACCACTTAGTCTGTCAAAAGCATTCCCATGAGCCTTTGGGAAAGATGCCATGACCAATGTTCCCTCTTAGCTGTGGAGTCTTGTGAGCAAAATTTCTACTCTATGAGTTACTGGCATTGAAGTTGTGAGCGAGCAATTTGGCCACTGCATCAATTAGTTTGCTCTGGAGCCATCCTCCCTGAGCTAAGACAAAAATGTGTGAGCCGGAGGCTAAAAAACAGTGAGCTAGCTCACACTAACTCAGTTTAGAGGGAACACTGGCCATGACCCGGGTGGTATACAGTACCTATATACAGCAGGTATTTAGATTAATTTAATTAACTGTAATTAATTAACTGCCCCCTTAAACATTTAAATGCCCCCCAAACAAAAAAAACCCCGGCTATAGACCTGCTTTCAAATCTCCAGGAATTTCCCCAACCCAGAGTTGGTAACGCAGCTGATGGGAAGGGAGGTGGAGGCTGAGACTGACGGAATGGTGGCTTTTCTAGAGTCACATATTAGCAAATGTGAGGTTCCAGTCTGAACCAGAGACATTTCGGCACATAGGCCACGCTGAGCCGTGACGCCGCATCGGCTCTACCCAGTCATTCTGTTACAATGAAATATTTCAAGACGCTTTTGTGATCCCTCTGCAGAGAAATCCTGGGTGGCCACTGATGTATTACAGCATTCGCAAACATTTGCAATATTTAGTTACATTATTAACTCAAGGACCTTTCCATTTTTGCATGTCAGATTCATGTATTTGAAAACTTCCAGGCAGTGATGTGAATCAAGGTGCAGACACTGAGATTTCTTTGCACTTAGTTCCCTGTTGGGCCAGTTTGGTGTAGTGGTTAAGTGTGCGGACTCTAATCTGGGAGAACTGGGTTTGAGTCCCCACTCCTCCACTTGCACCTGCTGATGTGACCTTGGGTCAGTCACAAGCTCTGGCACAGCTGTCCTTGAAAAAGGGCAGTTTGTGTCAGAGTTCTCTCAGCCCCACCCACCTCACAGGGTGTCTGTTGTGGGGAGGGGAAGGGAAAGGAGTTTGTAAGCCGCTCTGAGACTCCAAGTGAAGAGTGGGGTATAAATACAATCTCTTCTTCTTCTCTTCTTTCACTACATTATGTTGCTCAGTTTTGGATTGATAGCACTTCAGTAGCTTGTTGAAAAACCCAGCCAGGATTTTGACAGTGGCATAATTGGCAACACGTGACACACAATAGGGCACAAACCGTGTGTCGGGACCAAGAAGTGGGCCATGAAGCTTCTGAAAGTGGGTCGCAGGCCCAGAGATGAACTCCCACTTGCTGAGGGTTCATAGTGGGAGCAGCGGCACCCTTTGTGTGATGTTCATTGGTTTTTCAAAACAGCTGGTTGGGCACGATGGAACATGGAATGCTGGAATGGATGGATGCCAAGGTTGAGTCTGAAACCAGTTCTTGTTGAAAAAATGGGGTCTAAACGGGTTTTAATTTAGACATCCTGATGGACTCTACTAGGTCTGCAGATCACAGCCATGCCTTTTTGGAGGTGGGCTGTATGTTTAGAATCCTGAAAGGGAAACCGAGGACAACATTCTACAGATCAGATACTTGCTAGTGAACTGTCTCAAATCCAGCTGTTGTGCCGGCTGATGGACCCCATCTCAATGGATAAAAGTAGATCCCTCCAACCTGAAATGTTCCCACCTCTAGTCTACATTGGTGGAACTGGTTATCCTGCCTGAGGCCCTTTCACTCAGAGTTTGGTAGGGGTCCCCAGGCTGAATCCCCCACTTTGGGGCGCAATGTTCAGGGCCTGCTGGGATATTGATTCCTAACTGCACAGACCCCTTGCTGTTCACAGGGGTTGGAGATATCAACCGCAGGTGCAATTTCCTTGCTATTTTATCCCTCCGTTTTCCTATGAGAAGACCAACTTATTGATTATTTTTACAAAAATGCATCTTAAACAAATTTACAAACACAGTATTATAAAAAAAAAAAAGCAAAACCAATAAAGTAAAGAAGAAATTCTGGGCTGATGTTCACCAGGTCAATTTGACTGACCAAAGCCACGGGTTATAATCTGCAGAATGTAATCCAATGCTTCTTTCTTGAACAGTGTGCCACAGTTTCTTTTCTAGTCTGAGAATTTGTTTTCTGCAGTTTCCATAAAAATTCATCTTCATTAATGCTTGGAACAATAGTTTTCTGACTGTAAATAGTTGCATTAATTATACTTATTGAATAGACATCACGGAGGTAATGTGCAAGCCCCAAGTCATTAGACGTTTGGTAAGGATGTATAAATCATTACATGATCAGATTTATGTTTCTACAATGTAAATGCCAAGTTGGTGGATTCAAAGAACAGCACAGGAAGTTCTAGAGGTCAAGAGCTTCTCAGGTGGCAAAACATGAGGAAGAGGGTTGATGTAGCTAGCTAGCTATTTATCAGTCTACCATCATTTTAGCTCGCCTTTGTTCCATGGAGCCCAGAGCTGCATACATGGTTCTACCACCACCACCCATTTTATGCTCACAACAGCCCTGTGAGGTGGGCTAGGCTGAGAGAGTGACTTGCCCAAGGTGCCTCAGGACTGAGCGGGGACATATTAAACTTGGGCCCCGTTCATACGAGCCCATTTGGGACGGGAGCGGGACGGAACAGGGGCGGAGCAAACGGACGCGATCCCACCTCAACATCTGGGGAGCGTGCCGTCTCCGTCCCTGATCCGGCCCAAATGGCGCTACCCCGCTGCAAAAACGAACCACCGATCTAGGTGGTTGCAGCCGTCTGGAGCGCCCCGAGCCGGCCGTGGGATCGGCGGCGCGTCCTTGCGCCACCGCATCCCAGCCCCCGGCCGTACTGCACATGCTCGGGCATGCGCAGTTCGGCAGCCTCCCCCTCCCATCGGGCTC
>NW_015160278.1:214207-214725 GCF_001447785.1 Gekko japonicus | reverse complement strand
GGCCACTGTCCTAATTGGCTCCGGCCGTGCTTGTGCTGCCGCGTCGCCGCGTCTCCGGACCAGTCCTCGACCTGGAATGCTTGCTGCTCGATGTTAGTGTTGCCACCATTCTCTGCTGAATCGCCGGATCGTCGACACCGCGCTCCTCTCCAACGCCGTTCCACCGGAAGGCGGGTGCCCCCCTGCACCTAAGGCAGGTACCCATTATATATACCCAATATGGTATATATAAGAGGTATATTGACAGCCGGAATGGCGTAGGGGTTGGAATGTGAAGACTAGGACCTGGGAGACCGTGACCGTGGGCCAATCATACTCTCTCTTAGCCTAACCTTCCTCATATTCAGAGGGGAGCCATGTTGGTCTGCAGTGGAACAGTTAGATCCAAGCCCAGCAGCACCTTAAAGACAAGAATTTCAGGGTGTAAGCTTCAGAGGGGAGCCATGTTGGTCTGCAGTGGAACAGTTAGATCCAAGCCCAGCAGCACCTTAAAGACAAGAATTTCAGGGTGTAAGCTT
>NW_015160278.1:208555-214103 GCF_001447785.1 Gekko japonicus | reverse complement strand
TCAATATGGCAAAAAGGACATTGATGTGGTATATGGTCACTACTGCCAGAATGACATATGCCCAATGTTGGAAACAAGATAAGGTCCCTGAGATTGGGGAATGGATTAAAAAACTACTTTTTATGGTGGAAATGGACAAAATGACAAGGAAACTTAACAACTTTGGAAGCAGAAGAATTTTTTGCAGACCGGAAAGACTTTAAAGAGTATTTAGCAAAAACACTGGGATGTAAAAGACAGTTTGATTTGCTTTGATAACTACTGAAAGTTATAAGAAGTAGAAAACAGATAAATGTATTTGGAATATCAGTTGAAAGATAAGTTACCTAGAGATGTATTATGAAAAAAGAAAGGAATGAAGTGAATATAAGAATGGAGCAGGAGGTTGGAGCACTGTGGGAAGCCGAAAAGGGGGGCGGGAATTGAGGAGGAAAGGATGTATAATGAATTAAGTATTGACATATGTTTAATTTTTTAATATATCCTAATAAATTGTTTAAAAGAAACAAAGCTGGAGCCTACACCCTGAAACCCTTGTTAGTCTCTAAGGTGCTACTAGACTTGAGAATCCAACTGTTGAAGAAGAAGAGGCAGAGGAGGAGGAGATTGGATTTATACCCCGCCCTTCACTTGGAGTCTCAGAGTGGCTTACAAACTCCTTTCCCTTCCCTTCCCCCACAACAGACACCCTGTGAGGTGGGTGGGGCTGAGAGAGCACTGACAGAAAGTGCTCTTTTTCAAGGACAGCTCTGACAGAACTATGGCTCGCCCAAGGTCACCCAGCAGCTGTGAGGCGTGGGGAATCAAACCCAGTTCTCCCAGATTAGAGTCCGCGCACTTAACCACTGCACCAAACTGGCTCTCTTAGAGCTGTTGTGAGGATCACACGGAGGAAGGGAGACCAACGCCGTAAGCCACTTTGGGTTCCCAATGGGGGGGGAAGTTGGAGTATAAATATCTAAATACATAAAAGAAGCTTTAGGGAATTTAGTACGCCCCCACACAGGACTGTTTGTAGTCCAGGTGTCTTCAGATTAATTTCAGGCTCATCATTGCATGTAGAATTTAGAATCCCAAGAATTTTGGGGAGGGCAGGCAGGGCTATTTTGGGGCAGGAACGCACAGGAACGGAGTTCCGGCTGGCTCCCCAGTTGGCCACGCCCAGCAGGAACCCATTAGCATAATAGGCCACACCCAACAGCAAGAGCTCATTAGGACTGGCTACATTAGGGGGGTGTGGCCTAACATGCAAAGGGGTTCCTGCTACAAAAAAAGGCCCTGGGTTTTGACAACAAACAAGGTCAACAGAATAAGAAGCAAAAGGTGGGTGTGGCTGGATGACCACACTTCTGGTAACATGGGGGGTGCGGCCTAATGTGCTAATGAGCATTGCTGGCGGGGGTGTGGCCCAACATGCTAATGGGTTCCTACTGTTGGGTGTGGCCTATTATGCTAATGAGTTCCTGCTGGGCTTTTTCTACAAAAAGAGCCCTGCTTAAGGCAAATGTTTCGTACAAAATCTCGACCTTTTGTTTTCGCTTCCCAGTCTTGGGAAAACCTGTACGTAACCAGGACAAAAACGAAGTCAGCCTAATATAATGTTTCACTTTTAAGACTCACGGACTTAGTCTCCTTAATCGCAGACCGCAACGTTATTTTCTACTTTCACCAGGGAAATATAAGTTTCACAAGTCAATTACAACCGGGGACATACAGTAAGGAGGCGGAGGCCACGGGCACTGTGGATCGATATACTTTGTAAGAACAGGGATGCAGGCAGAAACGGACGCCCCCAGCGACACCCCTGTATTCTTAAAAGAACATCAGCACCCAGGGACAAAAGAGAAGGCCACGGACAGGTCTCCATTTGCTATCCCATGTCATTAATATCCTGATGGAGGAGGTAGCCCTCCATTTTCTATCATTTCCTTCCTGATGACAAGTTGTCAAAAGGAGTCTTAGTTGTATTCTCCTTCTTTGTATTGATTTAGCGCTGTTCTTTTATGCAATGTTGGTTTTGTTGGTTGTTTAAATGGAAAGGCAAAGGGATCGATACAAATAAATAAATATATTGGTGTACAAAACGCATTTGTGATTGAACCGAGGCTCTATTCATATTTCCCTCCTAACAGTGAGGGGGCAGAAGATATCCGTGCCGCTGGGCCGTTTTGCCCCAGCCTTATCTGAAGGGACGATTCGTGCTTTGCCAGCAGGGGAATGGTTGCTCAGCGAGGGATGCCAGCCTCCAGGAGAGCCAGTTCAGTGCAGCGGTTAGGAGCGCGGGATCTAATCTGGGAGAACTGGGTTTGATTTCCCACTCCTCCACATGCAGTTGCTGGTGTGACCTTGGGTCAGTCACAAGATCTGTCAGAGCTGTTCTCTCGTGAGCAGTTTCTGTCAGAGCTCTCTCAGCCCCACCTACATCACAGGGTGTCTGTTGTGGGGAGGGGAAGGGGAAGGAGTTTGTAAGCTGCTCTGAGACCCCTTCGGTTAGTAAAGGGCAGTGTATAAATCCAATCTCCTCCTCCTCCTTCTTCCCACTACACCAAACTGGCTCAATAAGGCTGCACAGTACAAAATGGTTCACATACTTACTTGGAAAAATCATGGGGACCTGTGGTCTGCACTACACACCGCGTATCGTAAGTAGGATCCTATTATGTAATTTTGTACGGTGTAATTTGTCATGTTAATACTTATGCTATGTTTCTGTTTCTTTCTGGTGCTTCCAGACTGGAAAACTGGGCTAAAACAAATAAAATGAATTTAAATGGGGATAAATTTCACGTTCTACATTTAGAGAGGAAAAATCAAATGCATGATTATAGGATGGGGGAGATTTGTTTTGGCAGTAGTATGTGCGAAAAGGATCTAGGGGTCTTAGTAGACCATACACTGAACATGAGTCAGCAGTGTGATGCGGTAGCTAAAAAGGCAAATGCGATTTTGGGTTGTATCCAGTGTTCCCTCTAAGCTGAGTTAGTATGAGCTAGCTCACAGTTTTTTAGCCTCCGGCTCACACCTTTTTGTCTTAGCTCAGGAAGGAGGGCTCCAGAGCAAACTAATTTATGCAGTAGCCAAATCGTTTGCTCATAACTTTAACGCCAGTAGCTCACAAAGTAGAATTTTTGCTCACAAAACTTCACAGCTTAGAGGGAACATTGGTTGTATCTATAGATCACTTTACTCTGCTCTGGTTAGACCTCACCTAGAGTATTGTGTTCAGTTTTGGGTACCACATTAAGAAGGACATAGACAAGTTGGAACGTGTCCAGAGGAGGGCAACGAAGATGGTGAGGGGTCTGGAGACCAAGTTGTGTGAGGAAAGGTTGAAGGAGCTGGGTTTAGCCTGGAGAGAAGATGACTGAGAAGTGATATGATAACCATCTTCAAGTACTTGAAGGGCTGTCACGTGGAGGATGATGCGGAGTTGTTTTCTGTTGCTCCAGAAGGTCGGACCAGAACCAATGGATTGAAATTAAATCAGAAGAGTTTTCGGCTAACCATTAGGAAGAACTTCCTGAGAGAGCAGTTCTTCAGTGGAACAGGCTTCCTCGGGAGGTGGAGGGCTCTCCTTCTTTGGAGGTCTTCACACAAAGGCTAGATGGCCATCTGACAGCAATGTGGATCATGTGAACTTAGGCACATCAGGACAGGGAGGGCAAGAAGGGTTGTGTCAATGCTTAGTTCTTGTGTCTTTTCCTTACATGCCCAGGGAAATGCTGATAGCCACTTTGGGGTCAGGCAGCAATTGTTGTCCAGGCCAGTTTGGCCGGGGATCTTGGAGGTTTTTTTTCCCCCTCCCTCTTCTGGACATGGAACAGGGGTTGCAGGGGTGTGTGGGGGGAGGTATTTGTGGATTTCCTGCATTGTGCAGGGGGTTGGACTAGATGACCCTGGAGGTCCCTTCCAACTTTATGATTCTAGGACTTTTGCTATTTTAATGCATTAACTACTGAATGTCTCTTTTTCTCAATTGTATTGACTCACTACGTGTGACCTGCCTTGAGTCCCTGAGAGAAAGGCAGACAAATACGTAATGCTAATAAATAAAATTTTGTAATGTTAACAGTAAATGCCACCAAGAACTCCTACTGCCTCTTCTTCCACTGCTACTCTAAGAGGCCCCAAGCTGGTAACGCGAGATAAGGCCTCAGGGACAGGCCATGTCCACAGAAAGAAAGGGAGTGAGGCATGGTTGCCTAGGCAACATGCTGCCTTTCCCCCATCACAGTTCCCAAGCAGCGGTGTGTGAACGTGCATGCATGGGGGAAAATGAGATCGGTGCCGTTTCAGAAACTCGTGATAAAAAGCATTTCCCCCCCCCTTTCGAATGTTCCCAGATGCTCCTCAGAACTGATGACCCAATTATGATTTGAACCACAGTGAGTTCACCCACTCTCTGCTATCCAAATATGGTATATTTAAATATATGTGCAGATGGACTTTTTTCCCCCCACCGCAGCCCTTAGGACTGCGCTGTTGGGTCTCTGCAATTTGCATCCCTATCTGAAGTCAGAAATAAATCACGTTCTTTTCAAGGGGACTCCCTTCTATGGTTCAGTGTGCTCAGGGTCTCAGATGATCCAGTAAATTGCAACTTCTTTGTGAGAGCAGAGATTTATTTTTTTTTAAGGCAGGGGAAGACGGATGGAAGTCTGGCTTCTCATAATTACTAAATACAAATATTGGCATCCTGTCTTTCCAGGAAATGTCCATGGTAGAACAGGCACTCGGAACCACCACTGCGAAACATACAAATCGTGCAGGATGCAGAAACTCTTCTGTCTGGTAGCCCTGTGCTATTTTTCTTGGCCAGAAAATGTCCTTTGCTGGGTCAAAGAGTTCCCAGTCATGAGCTCTAGGACCTAACTGGTTCAAAACATACCCGCCCAGCTCAGGGCTCTTTTTGTAGAAAAAGCTCGTGCAGGATGCAGAAACTCTTCTGTCTGGTAGCCCTGTGCTATTTTTCTTGGCCAGAAAATGTCCTTTGCTGGGTCAGAATTCCCAGTCATGAGCTCTAGGACCTAACTGGTTCAAAACATACCCGCCCAGCTCAGGGCTCTTTTTGTAGAAAAAGCCCAGCAGGAACTCATTATCATAATAGGCCACACCCATGACAGCACAGCTCATTAGCGCATTAGGCTGCACCCCCATGTTACCAGAAGTGTGGTCATCAGGGGTCATTTCGTAGAAAAAGAGCTAGGGGGACTCATTAGCATAACTCATTAGCATATGCCACACCCCCTGACATCACCGGAAGTGTGTCCTCCCCACAGCCGGCCGCCAGGCCCCGCCCTCCCGCACCTCCCCCGGGGGGATGGCGTCCCCCCACGTCCCCCCCCAAATGACCCCTGGTGGTCATCCAGCCACACCCACCTTTTGCTTGTTATTCTGTTTACCTTGTTTGTTGTCAAAACCCAGGGCCTTTTTTTGTAGCAGGAACTCCTTTGCATGTTAGGCCACACACCCCTAATGTAGCCAATCCTAATGAGTTTCTGCTGTTGGGTGTGGCCTATTATGCTAATGAGTTCCTGCTGGGCGTGGC